>NW_027489522.1:0-37492 GCF_050948215.1 Halictus rubicundus
TATACAAGTATATTCAGTTATATTCTACTGTATTCTGCTATATTCTTCTTTATTCAAGTATATTCTAGTATATTCTGCTATATACTGTTATATTCAAGTATATCATGGTATTTTCTAGTGTATTCTGCTATATTCCAGTATATTCAAGTATATTCTGGTATATCCTGGTGTATTCTGCTATATTAAAGTATATTGTGGTATAGCCTAGACTATTCTTCTATATACAAGTATATTCAGGTATATTCTACTGTATTCTGCTATATTCTTGTTTATTCAAGTATATCCTGGTATAATCTGGTGTATTTTGCTATGTTCTAGTGTATTCAAGTATATTCAGGTATATTCTACTGTATTCTGCTATATTCTTATTTATTCAAGTATATTCTGGTATATTCTAGTGTATTCTGCTATATTCAAGTATAGTCAAGTATATTCTCGTATATTCTAGTGTATTCTAGTATGTTCTAGTGTATTTTGCTACATTCTAGTATAATCAAGTATATTCTGCTTTATTCAAGTATATTCGAGGATATTCTAGTGTATTCTGCTATATTCTAGTATATTCAAGTATATTCTGGTATAATCGGGTGTATTTTGCTATATTAAAGTTTATTGTGGTATAGCCTAGGCTATTCTTCTATATACAAGTATATTCAGGTATATTCTACTGTATTCTGCTATATTCTTGTTTATTCAAGTATATTCTGGTATAATCTGGTGTATTTTGCTATATTCTAGTGTATTCAAGTATATTCTGGAATATCCTAGGCTATTCTGGTTTACAATAGTATGGTCAAGTATATTCTAGTATAATCTGGTGTATTTTGCTATATTCTAGTGTATTTTACAAGTATATTCTGGTATATCCTGGTGTATTTTGCTATCTTCTAGTATATGCAAGTATATCATCGTATATTCTAGTGTATTCTGCCATTTTCAAGTATAGTCAAGTATATTCGAGGATATTCTAGTGTATTCTGCTATATTCTTGTTTATTCAAGTATATTCTAGTATATTCTAGTGTATTCTGCTATATTCTGGTATATTCAAGTATATTCTAGTTTATTCTAGTGTATTCTGCTATATTAAAGTTTATTGTGGTATAGCCTAGGCTATTCTTCTATATACAAGTATATTCAGGTATATTCTACTGTATTCTGCTATATTCTTGTTTATTCAAGTATATTCTAGTATATTCTAGTGTATTCTGCTATATTAAAGTATATTGTGGTATAGCCTAGACTATTCTTCTATATACAAGTATATTCAGGTATATTCTACTGTATTCTGCTATATTCTTGTTTATTCAAGTATACTCTGGTATAATCTGGTGTATTTTGCTATGTTCTAGTGTTTTCAAACATATTCAGGTATATTCTACTGTATTCTGCTATATTCTTATTTATTCAAGTATATTCTAGTACATTCTAGTGTATTCTGCTAGATTCTAGTATATTCAAGTATATTCTGGTATATCCTGGTGTATTTTGCTATATTCTAGTGTATTTAAGTATATTATGGTATATCCTGGTGTATTTTGCTATATTCTAGTGTATTCAAATATATTCTGGTATATCATCGGCTATTCTGCTATATACTGTTATATTCCAGTATATCATGGTATTTTCTAGTGTATTCTTCTATATTCTCGTTTATTCAAGTATATTCTAGTATATTCTAGTGTATTCTGCTATATTCTGCTATATTCTGGTATATTCAAGTATATTCTAGTACATTCTAGTCTATTCTGCTATATTCAAGTATATTGTGGTATATCCTGGTGTATTTTGCTATATTCTAGTGTATACAAGTAAATTCTGGTACATCCTTGGCTATTCTGCTATATACTAGTATATTCAAGTATATCATAGTATATCTTAGTGTATTCTGCCATTTTCAAGTATAGTCAAGTATATTCGAGGATATTCTAGTGTATTCTGCTATATTCTCGTGAATTCGAGTATGTTCTGGTATATTCTAGTATTTTTTGCTATATACTAGTATCTTCAAGTATACTCTATTGTATTTTGCTATATTCAAGTATATTCTGGCATATCCTGGTGTACTTTGCTATATTCTAGTATATTCAAGTACATTCTGGTATATTCTAGTGTATTCTGCTATATTAAAGTATATTGTGGTATAGCCTGGGCTATTCTTCTATATACAAGTATATTCAGGTATATTCTACTGTATTCTGCTATATTCTTGTTTATTCAAGTATATTCTGGTATAATGTGGTGTATTTTGCTATATTAAAGTTTATTGTGGTATAGCCTAGGCTATTCTTCTATATACAAGTATATTCAGGCATATTCTACTGTATTCTGCTATATTCTTGTTTATTCAAGTATATTCTAGTATATTCTGGTATATCATCGGCTATTCTGCTATAAACTGTTATATTCAAGTATATCATTGTACTTTCTAGTGTATTCTGCTATATTCTTGTTTATTCAAGTATATTCTGGTATAATCTGGTGTATTTTGCTATGTTCTAGTATATTAAAGTATATTCTGGTATATCCTGTTGTATTTTGCTATATTCTAGTGTATTCAAGTATATTCTGGTATATCCTGGTGTATTTTGCTATATTCTAGTATATTCAAGTATATCATCGTATATTCTTGTGTATTCTGCTATATTCAAGTATAGTCAAGTATATTCTCGTACATTCTAGTGTATTCTAGTATGTTCTAGTGTATCTTGCTACATTCTAGTATAAACAAGTACATTCTGCTATATTCAAGTATATTCGAGGATATTCTAGTGTATTCTGTTATATTCTAGTATATTCGAGTATATTCTGCTATAATCTGGTGTATTTTGCTATATTCTAGTTTATTTAAGTATATTCTGTTATATTCTAGTGTGTACTGCTATGTTCTGGTATATTCATCTGTATTCTCTTATATTCTAGTATATTCTAGTATATGCTAGTATATCCTGGTGTATTTTGCTATATTCTTGTTTATTCAAGTATATTATGGTATATTCTAGTGTATTCTGCTATATTCTGGTATATTCAAGTATATTCTAGTATATTCTAGTGTATTCTGCTATATTCAAGTATATTCTGGTATATCCTGGTGTATTTTGCTATATACTAGTGTATACAAGTAAATTCTGGTATATCCTAGGATATTTTGCTATATACTAGTATATTCAAGTATATTCAGGTAAATTCTAGTGTATTCTGCTATATTCTAGCATATTCAAGTATATTCTGGTATAATCTGGTGTATTTTGCTATATACTAGTATATTCAAGTATATTCGAGGATATTCTAGTGTATTCTGCTATATTCTAGTATATTCAAGTATATTCTGCTATAATCTGGTGTATTTTGCTATATTAAAGTTAATTGTGGTATAGCCTAGGCTATTCTTCTATATACAAATATATTCAGGTATATTCTACTGTATTCTGCTATATTCTTGTTTATTCAAGTATATTCTGGTATAATCTGGTGTATTTTGCTATGTTCTAGTGTATTCAAGTATATTCAGGTATATTCTACTGTATTCTGCTATATTCTTATTTATTCAAGTATATTCTAGTACATTCTAGTGTATTCTGCTATATTCTGGTATATTCAAGTATATTCTAGTATATTCTAGTCTACTCTGCTATATTCAAGTATATTGTGGTATATCCTGGTGTATTTTGCTATATTCAAGTGTATACAAGTAAATTCTGGTATATCCTTGGCTATTCTGCTATATACTAGTATATTCAAGTATATCATAGTATATCTTAGTGTATTCTGCCATTTTCAAGTATAGTCAAGTATATTCGAGGATATTCTAGTGTATTCTGCTATATTCTCGTGAATTCGAGTATATTCCTGAATATACTAGTGTATTCTGCTATATTCTAGTATATTCAAGTATATTCTAGTATATTCTAGTGTATTCTGCTATATTAAAGGATATTGTGGTATAGCCTGGGCTATTCTCCTATATACAAGTATATTCAGGTATATTCTACTGTATTCTGGTATATTCTTGTTTATTCAAGTATATTCTAGTATATTCTGGTATATCATCGGCTATTCTGCTATATACTGTTATATTCAAGTATATCATGGTATTTTCTAGTGTATTCTGCTATATTCTTGTTTAATCAAGTATATTCTAGTATATTCTAGTGTATTCTGCTATATTCTGATATATTCAAGTATATTCTAGTATATTCTAGTGTATTCAGCTATATTAAAGTTTATTGTGGTATAGCCTAGGCTATTCTCCTATATACAAGTATATTCAGGTATATTATGCTGTATTCTGGTATATTCTTGTTTATTCAAGTATATTCTAGTATATTCTGGTATATCACTGGCTATTCTGCTATATACTGTTATATTCAAGTATATCATGGTATTTTCTAGTGTATTCTGCTATATTCTTGTTTATTCAAGTATATTCTAGTATATTCAAGAATATTCTGCTATATTCTAGTGTGTACTGCTATATTCTGTTATATTGATCTGTATTCTCTTATATTCTAGTATATTCAAGTATATTCTAGTATATTCTTATGTATTCTGCTATATTCCAGTATATTCAAGTATATTCTGGTATATCCTGGTGTATTCTGCTATATTAAAGTATATTGTGGTATAGCCTAGGCTATTCTTCTATATACAAGTATATTCAGGTATATTCTACTGTATTTTGCTATATTCTTGTTTATTCAATTATATTCTGGTATAATGTGGTGTATTTTGCTATATTAAAGTTTATTGTGGTATAGCCTAGGCTATTCTTCTATATACAAGTATATTCAGGCATATTCTACTGTATTCTGCTATATTCTTGTTTATTCAAGTATATTCTAGTATATTCTGGTATATCATCGGCAATTCTGCTATATACTGTTATATTCAAGTATATCATGGTACTTTCTAGTGTATTCTGCTATATTCTAGCATATTCAAGTATATTCTGGTATAATCTGGTGTATTTTGCTATATTCTAGTTTATTCAAGTATATTCTGTTATATTCTAGTGTGTACTGCTATATTCTGGTATATTCAGGTATATTCTAGTATATTCTAGTGTATTCTGCTATATTAAAGTATATTGTGGTATAGCCTAGACTATTCTTCTATATACAAGTATATTCAGGTATATTCTACTGTATTCTGCTATATTCTTGTTTATTCAAGTATATTCTGGTATAATCTGGTGTATTTTGCTATGTTCTAGTGTATTCAAGTATATTCAGGTATATTCTACTGTATTCTGCTATATTCTTATTTATTCAAGTATATTCTAGTACATTCTAGTGTATTCTGCTATATTCTAGTATATTCAAGTATATTCTGGTATATCCTGGTGTATTTTGCTATATTCTAGTGTATTCAAGTATATTATGGTATATCCTGGTGTATTTTGCTATATTCTAGTGTATTCAAATATATTCTGGTATATCATCGGCTATTCTGCTATATACTGTTATGTTCCAGTATATCATGGTATTTTCTAGTTTATTCTGCTATATTCTTGTTTATTCAAGTATATTCAGGTAAATTCTAGTGTATTCTGCTATATTAAAGTATATTGTGGTATAGCCTAGGCTATTCTTCTATATACAAGTATATTCAGGTATATTCTACTGTATTCTGCTATATTCTTGTTTATTCAAGTACATTCTGGTATATTCTAGTGTATTCTGCTATATTCTTGTTTATTCAAGTATATTCTGGTATAATCTGGTGTATTTTGCTATGTTCTAGTGTATTCAAGTATATTCAGGTATATTCTACTGTATTCTGCTATATTCTTATTTATTCAAGTATATTCTAGTACATTCTAGTGTATTCTGCTATATTCTAGTATATTCAAGTATATTCTGGTATATCCTGGTGTATTTTGCTATATTCTAGTGTATTCAAGTATATTATGGTATATCCTGGTGTATTTTGCTATATTCTAGTGTATTCAAATATATTCTGGTATATCATCGGCTATTCTGCTATATACTGTTATATTCCAGTATATCATTGTATTTTCTAGTTTATTCTGCTATATTCTTGTTTATTCAAGTATATTCAGGTAAATTCTAGTGTATTCTGCTATATTAAAGTATATTGTGGTATAGCCTAGGCTATTCTTCTATATACAAGTATATTCAGGTATATTCTACTGTATTCTGCTATATTCTTGTTTATTCAAGTATATTGTAGTATATTCTATTGTATTCTGCTATATTCTGGTATATTCAAGTACATTCTGGTATATTCTAGTGTATTCTGCTATATTCTTGTTTATTCAAGTATATTCTGGTATAATCTGGTGTATTTTGCTATGTTCTAGTGTATTCAAGTATATTCAGGTATATTCTACTGTATTCTGCTATATTCTTATTTATTCAAGTATATTCTAGTACATTCTAGTGTATTCTGCTATATTCTGGTATATTCAAGTATATTCTGGTATATCCTGGTGTATTTTGCTATATTCTAGTGTATTCAAGTATATTATGGCATATCCTGGTGTATTTTGCTATATTCTAGTGTATTCAAATATATTCTGGTATATCATCGGCTATTCTGCTATATAGTGTTATGTTCCAGTATATCATGGTATTTTCTAGTTTATTCTGCTATATTCTTGTTTATTCAAGTATATTCAGGTAAATTCTAGTGTATTCTGCTATATTAAAGTATATTGTGGTATAGCCTAGGCTATTCTTCTATATACAAGTATATTCAGGTATATTCTACTGTATTCTGCTATATTCTTGTTTATTCAAGTATATTCTAGTATATTCTAGTGTATTCTGCTATATTCTGGTATATTCAAGTATATTCTAGTATATTCTAGTGTATTCTGCTATATTAAAGTTTATTGTGGTATAGCCTAGGCTATTCTTCTATATACAAGTATATTCAGGTATATTCTACTGTATTCTGCTATATTCTTGTTTATTCAAGTATATTCTAGTATATTCTAGTGTATTCTGCTATATTCTGCTATATTCTGGTATATTCAAGTATATTCTAGTATATTCTAGTCTATTCTGCTATATTCAAGTATATTGTGGTATATCCTGGTGTATTTTGCTATATTCTAGTGTATACAAGTACATTCTGGTATATTCTAGTGTATTCTGCTATATTCAAGTATAGTCAAGTATATTCTAGTATATTCTAGTGTATTTTGCTATATTCTAGTATAATCAAGTATATTCTCCTATATTCAAGTATATTCCTGAATATACTAGTGTATTCTGCTATATTCTAGTATATTCAAGTATATTCTAGTATATTCTAGTGTATTCTGCTATATTAAAGTATATTGTGGTATAGCCTAGGCTATTCTTCTATATACAAGTATATTCAGGTATATTCTACTGTATTCTGCTATATTCTTGTTTATTCAAGTATATTCTAGTATATTCTAGTGTATTCTGCTATATTCTGGTATATTCAAGTATATTCTAGTATATTCTAGTGTATTCTGCTATATTAAAGTTTATTGTGGTATAGCCTAGGCTATTCTTCTATATACAAGTATATTCAGGTATATTCTACTGTATTCTGCTATATTCTTGTTTATTCAAGTATATTCTAGTATATTCTAGTGTATTCTGCTATATTCTGCTATATTCTGGTATATTCAAGTATATTCTAGTATATTCTAGTCTATTCTGCTATATTCAAGTATATTGTGGTATATCCTGGTGTATTTTGCTATATTCTAGTGTATACAAGTACATTCTGGTATATTCTAGTGTATTCTGCTATATTCAGGTATAGTCAAGTATATTCTAGTATATTCTAGTGTATTTTGCTATATTCTAGTATAATCAAGTATATTCTCCTATATTCAAGTATATTCCTGAATATACTAGTGTATTCTGCTATATTCTAGTATATTCAAGTATATTCTAGTATATTCTAGTGTATTCTGCTATATTAAAGTATATTGTGGTATAGCCTGGGCTATTCTTCTGTATACAAGTATATTCAGGTATATTCTACTGTATTTTGCTATATTCTTGTTTATTCAAGTATATTCTGTTATAATGTGGTGTATTTTGCTATATTAAAGTTTATTGTGGTATAGCCTAGGCTATTCTTCTATATACAAGTATATTCAGGCATATTCTACTGTATTCTGCTATATTCTTGTTTATTCAAGTATATTCTAGTATATTCTGGTATATCATCGGCTATTCTGCTATATACTGTTATATTCAAGTATATCATGGTATTTTCTAGTGTATTCTGCTATATTCTTGTTTATTCAAGTATATTCTAGTATATTCTAGTGTATTCTGCTATATTCTAGTATATTCAAGTATATTCTGGTATATCCTGGTGTATTTTGCTATATTCTAGTGTATTCAAGTATATTATGGTATATCCTGGTGTATTTTGCTATATTCTAGTGTATTCAAATATATTCTGTTATATCATCGGTAATTTTGCAATATACTAGTATATTCAAGTATATCATGGTATAACTTAGTGTGTTCTGCCATTTTCAAGTATAGTGAAGTATACTCGAGGATATTCTAGTGTATTTTGCTATATTCTGGTATATTCAAGTATATTCTAGTATATTCTAGTGTATTCAGCTATATTAAAGTTTATTGTGGTATAGCCTAGGCTATTCTCCTATATACAAGTATATTCAGGTATATTCTACTGTATTCTGGTATATTCTTGTTTATTCAAGTATATTCTAGTATATTCTGGTATATCATCGGCTATTCTGCTATATACTGTTATATTCAAGTATATCATGGTATTTTCTGGTGTATTCTGCTATATTCTTGTTTATTCAAGTATATTCTGGTATATTCTAGTGTATTCTGCTATGTTAAAGTATATTGTGGTAGAGCCTAGGCTATTCTTCTATATACAAGTATATTCAGTTATATTCTACTGTATTCGGCTATATTCTAGTATATTCAAGTATATTCTAGTATATTCTAGTGTATTCTGCTATATTCTGGTATATTCAAGTATATTCTAGTATATTCTAGTGTATTCTGCTATATTAAAGTTTATTGTGGTATAGCCTAGGCTATTCTTCTATATACAAGTATATTCAGGTATATTCTACTGTATTCTGCTATATTCTTGTTTATTCAAGTATATTCTAGTATATTCTAGTGTATTCTGCTATGTTCTGGTATATTCAAGTATATTCTAGTATATTCTAGTGTATTCTGCTATATTCAAGTATATTCTGGTATATCCTGGTGTATTTTGCTATATACTAGTGTATACAAGTAAATTCTGGTATATCCTAGGATATTTTGCTATATACTAGTATATTCAAGTATATTCAGGTAAATTCTAGTGTATTCTTCTATATTCTTGTTTATTCAAGTATATTCTGGTATATCCTTGTGTATTTTGCTATATTCTAGTGTATTCAAGTATATTCTGGTATATCCTTGGCTATTCTGCTATATACTAGTATATTCAAGTATATCATAGTATATCTTAGTGTATTCTGCCATTTTCAAGTATAGTCAAGTATATTCGAGGATATTCTAGTGTATTCTGCTATATTCTAGCATATTCAAGTATATTCTGGTATAATCTGGTGTATTTTGCTATATTCTAGTTTATTCAAGTATATTCTGTTATATTCTAGTGTGTACTGCTATATTCTGGTATATTCAAGTATATTCTAGTATATTCTAGTGTATTCTGCTATATTAAAGTATATTGTGGTATAGCCTAGACTATTCTTCTATATACAAGTATATTCAGGTATATTCTACTGTATTCTGCTATATTCTTGTTTATTCAAGTATATTCTGGTATAATCTGGTGTATTTTGCTATGTTCTAGTATATTAAAGTATATTCTGGTATATCCTGGTGTATTTTGCTATATTCTAGTGTATTCAAGTATATTCTGGTATATCCTGGTGTATTTTGCTATATTCTAGTATATTCAAGTATATCATCGTATATTCTTGTGTATTCTGCTATATTCAAGTATAGTCAAGTATATTCTCGTACATTCTAGTGTATTCTAGTATGTTCTAGTGTATTTTGCTACATTCTAGTATAAACAAGTATATTCTGCTATATTCAAGTATATTCGAGGATATTCTAGTGTATTCTGTTATATTCTAGTATATTCGAGTATATTCTGCTATAATCTGGTGTATTTTGCTATATTCTAGTTTATTTAAGTATATTCTGTTATATTCTAGTGTGTACTGCTATGTTCTGGTATATTCATCTGTATTCTCTTATATTCTAGTATATTCTAGTATATGCTAGTATATCCTGGTGTATTTTGCTATATTCTTGTTTATTCAAGTATATTATGGTATATTCTAGTGTATTCTGCTATATTCTGGTATATTCAAGTATATTCTAGTATATTCTAGTGTATTCTGCTATATTCAAGTATATTCTGGTATATCCTGGTGTATTTTGCTATATACTAGTGTATACAAGTAAATTCTGGTATATCCTAGGATATTTTGCTATATACTAGTATATTCAAGTATATTCAGGTAAATTCTAGTGTATTCTGCTATATTCTAGCATATTCAAGTATATTCTGGTATAATCTGGTGTATTTTGCTATATACTAGTATATTCAAGTATATTCGAGGATATTCTAGTGTATTCTGCTATATTCTAGTATATTCAAGTATATTCTGCTATAATCTGGTGTATTTTGCTATATTAAAGTTAATTGTGGTATAGCCTAGGCTATTCTTCTATATACAAATATATTCAGGTATATTCTACTGTATTCTGCTATATTCTTGTTTATTCAAGTATATTCTGGTATAATCTGGTGTATTTTGCTATGTTCTAGTGTATTCAAGTATATTCAGGTATATTCTACTGTATTCTGCTATATTCTTATTTATTCAAGTATATTCTAGTACATTCTAGTGTATTCTGCTATATTCTGGTATATTCAAGTATATTCTAGTATATTCTAGTCTATTCTGCTATATTCAAGTATATTGTGGTATATCCTGGTGTATTTTGCTATATTCAAGTGTATACAAGTAAATTCTGGTATATCCTTGGCTATTCTGCTATATACTAGTATATTCAAGTATATCATAGTATATCTTAGTGTATTCTGCCATTTTCAAGTATAGTCAAGTATATTCGAGGATATTCTAGTGTATTCTGCTATATTCTCGTGAATTCGAGTATATTCCTGAATATACTAGTGTATTCTGCTATATTCTAGTATATTCAAGTATATTCTAGTATATTCTAGTGTATTCTGCTATATTAAAGGATATTGTGGTATAGCCTGGGCTATTCTCCTATATACAAGTATATTCAGGTATATTCTACTGTATTCTGGTATATTCTTGTTTATTCAAGTATATTCTAGTATATTCTGGTATATCATCGGCTATTCTGCTATATACTGTTATATTCAAGTATATCATGGTATTTTCTAGTGTATTCTGCTATATTCTTGTTTAATCAAGTATATTCTAGTATATTCTAGTGTATTCTGCTATATTCTGGTATATTCAAGTATATTCTAGTATATTCTAGTGTATTCAGCTATATTAAAGTTTATTGTGGTATAGCCTAGGCTATTCTCCTATATACAAGTATATTCAGGTATATTATACTGTATTCTGGTATATTCTTGTTTATTCAAGTATATTCTAGTATATTCTGGTATATCACTGGCTATTCTGCTATATACTGTTATATTCAAGTATATCATGGTATTTTCTAGTGTATTCTGCTATATTCTTGTTTATTCAAGTATATTCTAGTATATTCAAGAATATTCTGCTATATTCTAGTGTGTACTGCTATATTCTGTTATATTGATCTGTATTCTCTTATATTCTAGTATATTCAAGTATATTCTAGTATATTCTTATGTATTCTGCTATATTCCAGTATATTCAAGTATATTCTGGTATATCCTGGTGTATTCTGCTATATTAAAGTATATTGTGGTATAGCCTAGGCTATTCTTCTATATACAAGTATATTCAGGTATATTCTACTGTATTTTGCTATATTCTTGTTTATTCAATTATATTCTGGTATAATGTGGTGTATTTTGCTATATTAAAGTTTATTGTGGTATAGCCTAGGCTATTCTTCTATATACAAGTATATTCAGGCATATTCTACTGTATTCTGCTATATTCTTGTTTATTCAAGTATATTCTAGTATATTCTGGTATATCATCGGCAATTCTGCTATATACTGTTATATTCAAGTATATCATGGTACTTTCTAGTGTATTCTGCTATATTCTAGCATATTCAAGTATATTCTGGTATAATCTGGTGTATTTTGCTATATTCTAGTTTATTCAAGTATATTCTGTTATATTCTAGTGTGTACTGCTATATTCTGGTATATTCAGGTATATTCTAGTATATTCTAGTGTATTCTGCTATATTAAAGTATATTGTGGTATAGCCTAGACTATTCTTCTATATACAAGTATATTCAGGTATATTCTACTGTATTCTGCTATATTCTTGTTTATTCAAGTATATTCTGGTATAATCTGGTGTATTTTGCTATGTTCTAGTGTATTCAAGTATATTCAGGTATATTCTACTGTATTCTGCTATATTCTTATTTATTCAAGTATATTCTAGTACATTCTAGTGTATTCTGCTATATTCTAGTATATTCAAGTATATTCTGGTATATCCTGGTGTATTTTGCTATATTCTAGTGTATTCAAGTATATTATGGTATATCCTGGTGTATTTTGCTATATTCTAGTGTATTCAAATATATTCTGGTATATCATCGGCTATTCTGCTATATACTGTTATGTTCCAGTATATCATGGTATTTTCTAGTTTATTCTGCTATATTCTTGTTTATTCAAGTATATTCAGGTAAATTCTAGTGTATTCTGCTATATTAAAGTATATTGTGGTATAGCCTAGGCTATTCTTCTATATACAAGTATATTCAGGTATATTCTACTGTATTCTGCTATATTCTTGTTTATTCAAGTATATTCTAGTATATTCTAGTGTATTCTGCTATATTCTGGTATATTCAAGTATATTCTAGTATATTCTAGTGTATTCTGCTATATTAAAGTTTATTGTGGTATAGCCTAGGCTATTCTTCTATATACAAGTATATTCAGGTATATTCTACTGTATTCTGCTATATTCTTGTTTATTCAAGTATATTCTAGTATATTCTAGTGTATTCTGCTATATTCTGCTATATTCTGGTATATTCAAGTATATTCTAGTATATTCTAGTCTATTCTGCTATATTCAAGTATATTGTGGTATATCCTGGTGTATTTTGCTATATTCTAGTGTATACAAGTACATTCTGGTATATTCTAGTGTATTCTGCTATATTCAAGTATAGTCAAGTATATTCTAGTATATTCTAGTGTATTTTGCTATATTCTAGTATAATCAAGTATATTCTCCTATATTCAAGTATATTCCTGAATATACTAGTGTATTCTGCTATATTCTAGTATATTCAAGTATATTCTAGTATATTCTAGTGTATTCTGCTATATTAAAGTATATTGTGGTATAGCCTGGGCTATTCTTCTGTATACAAGTATATTCAGGTATATTCTACTGTATTTTGCTATATTCTTGTTTATTCAAGTATATTCTGTTATAATGTGGTGTATTTTGCTATATTAAAGTTTATTGTGGTATAGCCTAGGCTATTCTTCTATATACAAGTATATTCAGGCATATTCTACTGTATTCTGCTATATCCTTGTTTATTCAAGTATATTCTAGTATATTCTGGTATATCATCGGCTATTCTGCTATATACTGTTATATTCAAGTATATCATGGTATTTTCTAGTGTATTCTGCTATATTCTTGTTTATTCAAGTATATTCTAGTATATTCTAGTGTATTCTGCTATATTCTAGTATATTCAAGTATATTCTGGTATATCCTGGTGTATTTTGCTATATTCTAGTGTATTCAAGTATATTATGGTATATCCTGGTGTATTTTGCTATATTCTAGTGTATTCAAGTATATTATGGTATATCCTGGTGTATTTTGCTATATTCTAGTGTATTCAAATATATTCTGGTATATCATCGGCTATTCTGCTATATACTGTTATATTCCAGTATATCATGGTATTTTCTAGTTTATTCGGCTATATTCTTGTTTATTCAAGTATATTCAGGTAAATTCTAGTGTATTCTGCTATATTAAAGTATATTGTGTTATAGCCTAGGCTATTCTTCTATATACAAGTATATTCAGGTATATTCTACTGTATTCTGCTATATTCTTGTTTATTCAAGTATATTCTGGTATAATCTGGTGTATTTTGCTATGTTCTAGTGTATTCAAGTATATTCAGGTATATTCTACTGTATTCTGCTATATTCTTATTTATTCAAGTATATTCTAGTACATTCTAGTGTATTCTGCTATATTCTAGTATATTCAAGTATATTCTGGTATATCCTGGTGTATTTTGCTATATTCTAGTGTATTCAAGTATATTATGGTATATCCTGGTATATTTTGCTATATTCTAGTGTATTCAAATATATTCTGGTATATCATCGGCTATTCTGCTATATACTGTTATATTCCAGTATATCATGGTATTTTCTAGTTTATTCTGCTATATTCTTGTTTATTCAAGTATATTCAGGTAAATTCTAGTGTATTCTGCTATATTAAAGTATATTGTGGTATAGCCTAGGCTATTCTTCTATATACAAGTATATTCAGGTATATTCTACTGTATTCTGCTATATTCTTGTTTATTCAAGTATATTCTAGTATATTCTAGTGTATTCTGCTATATTCTGGTATATTCAAGTATATTCTAGTATATTCTGCTATATTCTGCTATATTCTGGTATATTCAAGTATATTCTAGTATATTCTAGTCTATTCTGCTATATTCAAGTATATTGTGGTATATCCTGGTGTATTTTGCTATATTCTAGTGTATACAAGTACATTCTGGTATATTCTAGTGTATTCTGCTATATTCAAGTATAGTCAAGTATATTCTAGTATATTCTAGTGTATTTTGCTATATTCTAGTATAATCAAGTATATTCTCCTATATTCAAGTATATTCCTGAATATACTAGTGTATTCTGCTATATTCTAGTATATTCAAGTATATTCTAGTATATTCTAGTGTATTCTGCTATATTAAAGTATATTGTGGTATAGCCTGGGCTATTCTTCTGTATACAAGTATATTCAGGTATATTCTACTGTATTTTGCTATATTCTTGTTTATTCAAGTATATTCTGGTATAATGTGGTGTATTTTGCTATATTAAAGTTTATTGTGGTATAGCCTAGGCTATTCTTCTATATACAAGTATATTCAGGCATATTCTACTGTATTCTGCTATATTCTTGTTTATTCAAGTATATTCTAGTATATTCTGGTATATCATCGGCTATTCTGCTATATACTGTTATATTCAAGTATATCATGGTATTTTCTAGTGTATTCTGCTATATTCTTGTTTATTCAAGTATATTCTAGTATATTCTAGTGTATTCTGCTATATTCTAGTATATTCAAGTATATTCTGGTATATCCTGCTGTATTTTGCTATATTCTAGTGTATTCAAGTATATTATGGTATATCCTGGTGTATTTTGCTATATTCTAGTGTATTCAAATATATTCTGTTATATCATCGGCTATTCTGCTATATACTGTTATATTCAAGTATATCATGGTATTTTCTGGTGTATTCTGCTATATTCTTGTTTATTCAAGTATATTCTGGTATATTCTAGTGTATTCTGCTATGTTAAAGTATATTGTGGTATAGCCTAGGCTATTCTTCTATATACAAGTATATTCAGGTATATTCTACTGTATTCTGCTATATTCTTGTTTATTCAAGTATATTCTAGTATATTCTGGTATATCATCGGCTATTCTGCTATATACTGTTATATTCAAGTATATCATGGTACTTTCTAGTGTATTCTGCTATATTCTTGTTTATTCAAGTATATTCTGGTATATCCTGGTGTATTTTGCTATATTCTAGTGTATTCAAGTATATTCTGGTATATCCTTGGCTATTCTGCTATATACTAGTATATTCAAGTATATCATGGTATATCTTAGTGAGTTCTGCCATTTTCAAGTATAGTCAAGTATATTCGTGGATATTCTAGTGTATTCTGCTATATTCTTGTTTATTCAAGTATATTCTAGTATATTCTAGTGTATTCTGCTATATTCTGGTATATTCAAGTATATTCTAGTATATTCTAGTGTATTCAGCTATATTAAAGTTTATTGTGGTATAGCCTAGGCTATTCTCCTGTATACAAGTATATTCAGGTATATTCTACTGTATTCTGCTATATTCTTGTTTATTCAAGTATATTCTAGTATATTCTGGTATATCATCGGCTATTCTGCTATATACTGTTATATTCAAGTATATCATGGTATTTTCTAGTGTATTCTGCTATATTCTTGTTTATTCAAGTATATTCTAGTATATTCAAGAATATTCTGTTATATTCTAGTGTGTACTGCTATATTCTGTTATATTCATCTGTATTCTCTTATATTCTAATATATTCAAGTATATTCTAGTATATTCTTATGTATTCTGCTATATTCCAGTATATTCAAGTATATTCTGGTATATCCTGGTGTATTCTGCTATATTAAAGTATATTGTGGTATAGCCTAGGCTATTCTTCTATATACAAGTATATTCAGGTATATTCTACTGTATTCTGCTATATTCTTGTTTATTCAAGTATATTCTAGTATATTCTAGTGTATTCTGCTATATTCTTGTTTATTCAAGTATATTCTAGTATATTCTGGTATATCATCGGCTATTCTGCTATATACTGTTATATTCAAGTATATCATGGTATTTTCTAGTGTATTCTGCTATATTCTTGTTTATTCAAGTATATTCTAGTATATTCTAGTGTATTCTGCTATATTCTAGTATATTCAAGTATATTCTGGTATATCCTGGTGTATTTTGTTATATTCTAGTGTATTCAAGTATATTATGGTATATCCTGGTGTATTTTGCTATATTCTAGTGTATTCAAATATATTCTGTTATATCATCGGCTATTCTGCTATATACTGTTATATTCAAGTATATCATGGTACTTTCTAGTGTATTCTGCTATATTCTAGCATATTCAAGTATATTCTGGTATAATCTGGTGTATTTTGCTATATTCTAGTTTATTCAAGTATATTCTGTTATATTCTAGTGTGTACTGCTATATTCTGGTATATTCAAGTATATTCTAGTATATTCTAGTGTATTCTGCTATATTAAAGTATATTGTGGTATAGCCTAGACTATTCTTCTATATACAAGTATATTCAGGTATATTCTACTGTATTCTGCTATATTCTTGTTTATTCAAGTATATTCTGGTATAATCTGGTGTATTTTGCTATGTTCTAGTGTATTCAAGTATATTCAGGTATATTCTACTGTATTCTGCTATATTCTTATTTATTCAAGTATATTCTAGTACATTCTAGTGTATTCTGCTACATTCTAGTATATTCAAGTATATTCTGGTATATCCTGGTGTATTTTGCTATATTCTAGTGTATTCAAGTATATTATGGTATATCCTGGTGTATTTTGCTATATTCTAGTGTATTCAAATATATTCTGGTATATCATCGGCTATTCTGCTATATACTGTTATATTCCAGTATATCATGGTATTTTCTAGTTTATTCTGCTATATTCTTGTTTATTCAAGTATATTCAGGTAAATTCTAGTGTATTCTGCTATATTAAAGTATATTGTGGTATAGCCTAGGCTATTCTTCTATATACAAGTATATTCAGGTATATTCTACTGTATTCTGCTATATTCTTGTTTATTCAAGTATATTCTAGTATATTCTAGTGTATTCTGCTATATTCTGGTATATTCAAGTATATTCTAGTATATTCTAGTGTATTCTGCTATATTCTTGTTTATTCAAGTATATTCAGGTAAATTCTAGTGTATTCTGCTATATTAAAGTATATTGTGGTATAGCCTAGGCTATTCTTCTATATACAAGTATATTCAGGTATATTCTACTGTATTCTGCTATATTCTTGTTTATTCAAGTATATTCTAGTATATTCTAGTGTATTCTGCTATATTCTGGTATATTCAAGTATATTCTAGTATATTCTAGTGTATTCTGCTATATTAAAGTTTATTGTGGTATGGCCTAGGCTATTCTTCTATATACAAGTATATTCAGGCATATTCTACTGTATTCTGGTGTATTCTAGTATATTCTGGTATATCATCGGCTATTCTGCTATATACTGTTATATTCAAGTATGTCTTGGTATTTTCTAATGTATTCTGCTATATTCTTGTTTATTCAAGTATATTCTAGTATATCCTGGTGTATTTTGCTATATTCTAGTGTATTCAAGTATATTCTGGTATATCCTGGTGTATTTTGCTATATTCTAGTATATTCAAGTATATTCTGGTATATCCTGGTGTATTTTGCTATATTCTAGTGTATTCAAGTATATTATGGTATATCCTGGTGTATTTTGCTATATTCTAGTGTATTCAAATATATTCTGTTATATCATCGGCTATTCTGCTATATACTGTTATATTCAAGTATATCATGGTACTTTCTAGTGTATTCTGCTATATTCTAGCATATTCAAGTATATTCTGGTATAATCTGGTGTATTTTGCTATATTCTAGTTTATTCAAGTATATTCTGTTATATTCTAGTGTGTACTGCTATATTCTGGTATATTCAAGTATATTCTAGTATATTCTAGTGTATTCTGCTATATTAAAGTATATTGTGGTATAGCCTAGACTATTCTTCTATATACAAGTATATTCAGGTATATTCTACTGTATTCTGCTATATTCTTGTTTATTCAAGTATATTCTGGTATAATCTGGTGTATTTTGCTATGTTCTAGTGTATTCAAGTATATTCAGGTATATTCTACTGTATTCTGCTATATTCTTATTTATTCAAGTATATTCTAGTACATTCTAGTGTATTCTGCTATATTCTAGTATATTCAAGTATATTCTGGTATATCCTGGTGTATTTTGCTATATTCTAGTGTATTCAAGTATATTATGGTATATCCTGGTGTATTTTGCTATATTCTAGTGTATTCAAATATATTCTGGTATATCATCGGCTATTCTGCTATATACTGTTATATTCCAGTATATCATGGTATTTTCTAGTTTATTCTGCTATATTCTTGTTTATTCAAGTATATTCAGGTAAATTCTAGTGTATTCTGCTATATTAAAGTATATTGTGGTATAGCCTAGGCTATTCTTCTATATACAAGTATATTCAGGTATATTCTACTGTATTCTGCTATATTCTTGTTTATTCAAGTATATTCTAGTATATTCTAGTGTATTCTGCTATATTCTGGTATATTCAAGTATATTCTAGTATATTCTAGTGTATTCTGCTATATTCTTGTTTATTCAAGTATATTCAGGTAAATTCTAGTGTATTCTGCTATATTAAAGTATATTGTGGTATAGCCTAGGCTATTCTTCTATATACAAGTATATTCAGGTATATTCTACTGTATTCTGCTATATTCTTGTTTATTCAAGTATATTCTAGTATATTCTAGTGTATTCTGCTATATTCTGGTATATTCAAGTATATTCTAGTATATTCTAGTGTATTCTGCTATATTAAAGTTTATTGTGGTATGGCCTAGGCTATTCTTCTATATACAAGTATATTCAGGCATATTCTACTGTATTCTGGTGTATTCTAGTATATTCTGGTATATCATCGGCTATTCTGCTATATACTGTTATATTCAAGTATGTCTTGGTATTTTCTAATGTATTCTGCTATATTCTTGTTTATTCAAGTATATTCTAGTATATCCTGGTGTATTTTGCTATATTCTAGTGTATTCAAGTATATTCTGGTATATCCTGGTGTATTTTGCTATATTCTAGTATATTCAAGTATATTCTGGTATATCCTGGTGTATTTTGCTATATTCTAGTGTATTCAAGTATATTATGGTATATCCTGGTGTATTTTGCTATATTCTAGTGTATTCAAATATATTCTGTTATATCATCGGCTATTCTGCTATATACTGTTATATTCAAGTATATCATGGTATTTTCTGGTGTATTCTGCTATATTCTGGTTTATTCAAGTATATTCTAGTACATTCTAGTGTATTCTGCTATATTCTAGTATATTCAAGTATATTCTGGTATATCCTGGTGTATTTTGCTATATTCTAGTGTATTCAAGTATATTATGGTATATCCTGGTGTATTTTGCTATATTCTAGTGTATTCAAATATATTCTGGTATATCATCGACTATTCTGCTATATACTGTTATATTCCAGTATATCATGGTATTTTCTAGTGTATTCTGCTATATTCTTGTTTATTCAAGTATATTCAGGTAAATTCTAGTGTATTCTGCTATATTAAAGTATATTGTGGTATAGCCTAGGCTATTCTTCTATATACAAGTATATTCAGGTATATTCTACTGTATTCTGCTATATTCTTGTTTATTCAAGTATAATCTAGTATATTCTAGTGTATTCTGCTATATTCTGGTATATTCAAGTATATTCTAGTATATTCTAGTGTATTCTGCTATATTAAAGTTTATTGTGGTATGGCCTAGGCTATTCTTCTATATACAAGTATATTCAGGCATATTCTACTGTATTCTGCTATATTCTTGTTTATTCAAGTATCTTCTAGTATATTCTGGTATATCATCGGCTATTCTGCTATATACTGTTATATTCAAGTATATCATGGTACTTTCTAGTGTATTCTGCTATATTCTTGTTTATTCAAGTATATTCTGGTATATCCTGGTGTATTTTGCCATATTCTAGTGTATTCAAGTATATTCTGGTATATCCTTGGCTATTCTGCTATATACTAGTATATTCAAGTATATCATGGTATATCTTAGTGTGTTCTGCCATTATCAAGTATAGTCAAGTATATTCGAGGATATTCTAGTGTATTCTGCTATATTCTTGTTTATTCAAGTATATTCTAGTATATTCTAGTGTATTCTGCTATATTCTGGTATATTCAAGTATATTCTAGTATATTCTAGTGTATTCAACTATATTAAAGTTTATTGTGGTATAGCCTAGGCTATTCTCCTATATACAAGTATATTCAGGTATATTCTACTGTATTCTGGTATATTCTTGTTTATTCAAGTATATTCTAGTATATTCTGGTATATCATCGGCTATTCTGCTATATACTGTTATATTCAAGTATATCTTGGTATTTTCTAATGTATTCTGCTATATTCTTGTTTATTCAAGTATATTCTAGTATATTCTAGTGTATTCTGCTATATTCTAGTATATTCAAGTATATTCTGGTATATCCTGGTGTATTTTGCTATATTCTAGTGTATTCAAATATATTCTGTTATATCATCGGCTATTCTGCTATATACTGTTATATTCAAGTATATCATGGTATTTTCTGGTGTATTCTGCTATATTCTGGTTTATTCAAGTATATTCTGGTATATTCTAGTGTATTCTGCTATGTTAAAGTATATTGTGGTATAGCCTAGGCTATTCTTCTATATACAAGTATATTCAGGTATATTCTTCTTTATTCTGCTATATTCTTGTTTATTGAAGTATATTCTGGTATAATCTGGTGTATTTTGCTATATTCTAGTGTATTCAAGTATATTCTGGTATATCCTAGGCTATTCTGGTTTACAATAGTATGTTCAAGTATATTCTGGTATAATCTGGTGTATTTTGCTATATTCTAGTGTATTCAAGTATATTATGGTATATCCTGGTGTATTTTGCTATATTCTAGTGTATTCAAATATATTCTGTTATATCATCGGCTATTCTGCTATATACTGTTATATTCAAGTATATCATGGTATTTTCTGGTGTATTCTGCTATATTCTGGTTTATTCAAGTATATTCTGGTATATTCTAGTGTATTCTGCTATGTTAAAGTATATTGTGGTATAGCCTAGGCTATTCTTCTATATACAAGTATATTCAGGTATATTCTACTGTATTCTGCTATATTCTTGTTTATTCAAGTACATTCTGGTATAATCTGGTGTATTTTGGTATATTCTAGTGTATTCAAGTATATTCTGGTATATCCTAGGCTATTCTGGTTTACAATAGTATGTTCAAGTTTATTCTGGTATAATCTGGTGTATTTTGCTATATTCTAGTGTATTCAAGTATATTCTGGTATATCCTAGGCTATTCTGGTTTACAATATTATATTCAAGTATATTCGGCTTTATTCTAGTGTATTCTGCTATATTTAAGTATATTCAAGTATATTCTGGTATAATCTGGTGCATTTTGCTATATTCCAGTGTATTCAAGTATATTCTGGTATATCCTGGTGTATTTTGCTATATTCTAGTATATTCAAGTATATCATGGTATATTCTTGTGTATTCTGCTATATTCAAGTATAGTCAAGTATATTCTAGTATATTCTAGTGTATTCTAGTATGTTCTAGTGTATTTTGCTACATTCTAGTATAATCAAGTATATTCTGCTACATTCAAGTATATTCGAGGATATTCTAGTGTATTCTGCTATATTCTAGTATATTCAAGTATATTCTGGTGTAATCTGGTGGATTTTGCTATATTCTAGTGTATTCAAGTATATTCTGGTATATCCTGGTGTATTTTGCTATATTCTAGTGTATTCTGCTATATTAAAGTATATTGTGGTATAGCCTATGCTATTCTTCTATATACAAGTATATTCAGGGATATTCTACTGTATTCTGCTATATTCTTGTTTATTGAAGTATATTCTAGTATATTCTAGTGTATTCTGCTATATTCTAGTATATTCAAGTATATTCTGGTATATCCTGGTGTATTTTGCTATATTCAAGTATAGTCAAGTATATTCTAGTATATTCTAGTGTATTCTAGTATGTTCTAGTGTATTTTGCTACATTCTAGTATAATCAAGTATATTCTGCTATATTCAAGTATATTCGAGGATATTCTAGTGTATTCTGCTATATTCTAGTATATTCAAGTATATTCTGGTATATTCTTGTGTATTCTGCTATATTCAAGTACATTCAAGTATATTGTGCTATATACTATTATATTCAAGTATATTCTAGTATATTCTAGTATATTCTAGTGTATTCCAGTATGTTCTAGTGTATTTTGCTACATTCTAGTATAATCAAGTATATTCTGCTATATTCAAGTATATTCGAGGATATTCTAGTGTATTCTGCTATATTCTAGTATATTCTGGTATATCCTAGGCTATTCTGGTTTACAATAGTATGTTCAAGTATATTCTGGTATAATCTGGTGTATTTTGCTATATTCTAGTGTATTCAAGTATATTCTGGTATATCCTAGGCTATTCTGGTTTACAATAGTATGTTCAAGTATATTCTGGTATAATCTGGTGTATTTTGCTATATTCTAGTGTATTCAAGTATATTATGGTATATCCTGGTGTATTTTGCTATATTCTAGTGTATTCAAATAATTCTGGTATATCATCGGCTATTCTGCTATATACTGTTATATTCAAGTATATCATGGTATTTTCTAGTGTATTCTGCTATATTCTTGTTTATTCAAGTATATTCTGGTATATTCTTGTGTATTCTGCTATATTCAAGTACATTCAAGTATATTCTGGTATATTCTAGTGTATTCTGATAAATTAAAGTATATTGTCTTATAGCCTAGGCTATTCTTCTATATACAAGTATATTCAGGGATATTCTACTGTATTCTGCTATATTCTTGTTTATTGAAGTATATTCTAGTATATTCTAGTGTATTCTGCTATATTCTAGTATATTCAAGTATATTCTGGTATATCCTGGTGTATTTTGCTATATTCTAGTGTATTCAAGTATATTCTGGTATATCCTAGGCTATTCTGGTTTACAATAGTATGTTCAAGTATATTCTGGTATAATCTGGTGTATTTTGCTATATTCTAGTGTATTCAAGTATATTCTGGTATATCCTGGTGTATTTTGCTATATTCAAGTATAGTCAAGTATATTCTAGTATATTCTAGTGTATTCTAATATGTTCTAGTGTATTTTGCTACATTCTAGTATAATCAAGTATATTCTGCTATATTCAAGTATATTCGAGGATATTCTAGTGTATTCTGCTATATTCTAGTATATTCAAGTATATTCTGGTATAATCTGGTGTATTTTGCCATATTCTAGTGTATTCAAGTATATTCTGGTATATCCTAGGCTATTCTGGTTTACAATATTATATTCAAGTATATTCGGCTTTATTCTAGTGTATTCTGCTATATTTAAGTATATTCAAGTATATTCTGGTATAATCTGGTGCATTTTGCTATATTCCAGTGTATTCAAGTATATTCTGGTATAATCCTGGTGTATTTTGCTATATTCTAGTATATTCAAGTATATCATGGTATATTCTTGTGTATTCTGCTATATTCAAGTATAGTCAAGTATATTCTAGTATATTCTAGTGTATTCTAGTATGTTCTAGTGTATTTTGCTACATTCTAGTATAATCAAGTATATTCTGCTATATTCAAGTATATTCGAGGATATTCTAGTGTATTCTGCTATATTCTAGTATATTCAAGTATATTCTGGTGTAATCTGGTGGATTTTGCTATATTCTAGTGTATTCAAGTATATTCTGGTATATCCTGGTGTATTTTGCTATATTCTAGTGTATTCTGCTATATTAAAGTATATTGTGGTATAGCCTATGCTATTCTTCTATATACAAGTATATTCAGGGATATTCTACTGTATTCTGCTATATTCTTGTTTATTGAAGTATATTCTAGTATATTCTAGTGTATTCTGCTATATTCTAGTATATTCAAGTATATTCTGGTATATCCTGGTGTATTTTGCTATATTCAAGTATAGTCAAGTATATTCTAGTATACTCTAGTGTATTCTAGTATGTTCTAGTGTATTTTGCTACATTCTAGTATAATCAAGTATATTCTGCTATATTCAAGTATATTCGAGGATATTCTAGTGTATTCTGCTATATTCTAGTATATTCAAGTATATTCTGGTATATTCTTGTGTATTCTGCTATATTCAAGTACATTCAAGTATATTGTGCTATATACTATTATATTCAAGTATATTCTAGTATATTCTAGTATATTCTAGTGTATTCCAGTATGTTCTAGTGTATTTTGCTACATTCTAGTATAATCAAGTATATTCTGCTATATTCAAGTATATTCGAGGATATTCTAGTGTATTCTGCTATATTCTAGTATATTCTGGTATATCCTAGGCTATTCTGGTTTACAATAGTATGTTCAAGTATATTCTGGTATAATCTGGTGTATTTTGCTATATTCTAGTGTATTCAAGTATATTCTGGTATATCCTAGGCTATTCTGGTTTACAATAGTATGTTCAAGTATATTCTGGTATAATCTGGTGTATTTTGCTATATTCTAGTGTATTCAAGTATATTCTGGTATATCCTAGGCTATTCTGGTTTACAATAGTATGTTCAAGTATATTCTGGTATAATCTGGTGTATTTTGCTATATTATAGTGTATTCAAGTATATTCTGGTATATCCTGGTGTATTTTGCTATATTCTAGTGTATTCAAGTATATTATTTTATATCCTGGTGTATTTTGCTATATTCTAGTATATTCAAGTATATCATGGTATATTCTTGTGTATTCTGCTATATTCAAGTATAGTCAAGTATATTCTAGTATATTCTAGTGTATTCTAGTATGTTCTAGTGTATTTTGCTTCATTCTAGTATAATCAAGTATATTCTGCTATATTCAAGTATATTCTGGTATATCCTAGGCTATTCTGGTTTACAATAGTATGTTCAAGTATATTCTGGTATAATCTGTGTATTTTGCTATATTCTAGTGTATTCAAGCATATTCTGGTCTATCTGGTGTATTTTGCTATATTCTAGTATATTCAAGTATATCATGGTATATTCCTGTGTATTCTGCTATATTCAAGTATAGTCAAGTATATTCTAGTATATTCTAGTGTATTCAAGTATATTCTGGTATATCCTAGGCTATTCAGGTATATATTCATCGGCTATTCTGCTATATACTGTTATATTCAAGTATATCATTGTATTTTCTAGTGTATTCTGCTATATTCTTGTTTATTCAAGTATATTCTGGTATAATCTGTTGTATTTTGCTATATTCTAGTGTATTCAAGTATATTCTGGTATATCCTAGGCTATTCTGGTTTACAATAGTATGTTCAAGTATATTCAGGTATAATCTGGTGTATTTTGCTATATTCTAGTGTATTCAAGTATATTCTGGTATATCCTAGGCTATTCTGGTTTACAATAGTATATTCAAGTATATTCGGCTATATTCTAGTGTATTCTGCTGTATTCAAGTATATCCTGGTGTATTTTGCTCTATTCTAGTATATTCAAGTATATCATGGTATATCCTGGCGTATTCTGCTATATTCATAGTATGGTCAAGTATATTCTAGTATATTCTAGTGTATTCTAGTATGTTCTAGTGTATTTTGCTACATTCTAGTATAATCAAGTATATTCTGCTATATTCAAGTATATTCGAGGATATTCTAGTGTATTCTGCTATATTCTGGTATATTCAAGTATATTCTGGTATAATCTGGTGTATTTTGCTATATTAAAGTTAATTGTGGTATAGCCTAGGCTATTCTTCTATATACAAATATATTCAGGGATATTCTACTGTATTCTGCTATATTCTTGTTTATTGAAGTATATTCTAGTATATTCTAGTGTATTCTGCTATATTCTAGTATATTCAAGTATATTCTGGTATATCCTGGTGTATTTTGCTATATTCTAGTGTATTCAAGTATATTATGGTATATCCTGGTGTATTTTGCTATATTCTAGTGTATTCAAATATATTCTGGTATATCATAGGCTATTCTGCTATATACTGTTATATTCAAGTATATCATGGTATTTTGTAGTGTATTCTGCTATATTCTTGTTTATTCAACTATATTCTGGTATAATCTGGTGTATTTTGGTATATTCTAGTGTATTCAAGTATATTCTGGTATATCTTAGGCTATTCTGGTTTACAATAGTATGTTCAAGTATATTCTGGTATAATCTGGTGTATTTTGCTATATTCTAGTATATTCAAGTATATCATGGTATATTCTTGTGTATTCTGCTATATTCAAGTATAGCCAAGTATATTGTAGTATATTCTAGTGTATTCTGCTATATTCTAGTATATTCAAGTATATTCTGGTATATCCTGGTGTATTTTGCTATATTCTAGTATATTCAAGTATATCATGGTATATTCCTGTGTATTCTGCTATATTCAAGTATAGTCAAGTATATTCTAGTATATTCTAGTGTATTCAAGTATATTCTGGTATATCCTAGGCTATTCAGGTATATATTCATCGGCTATTCTGCTATATACTGTTATATTCAAGTATATCATTGTATTTTCTAGTGTATTCTGCTATATTCTTGTTTATTCAAGTATATTCTGGTATAATCTGTTGTATTTTGCTATATTCTAGTGTATTCAAGTATATTCTGGTATATCCTAGGCTATTCTGGTTTACAATAGTATGTTCAAGTATATTCAGGTATAATCTGGTGTATTTTGCTATATTCTAGTGTATTCAAGTATATTCTGGTATATCCTAGGCTATTCTGGTTTACAATAGTATATTCAAGTATATTCGGCTATATTCTAGTGTATTCTGCTGTATTCAAGTATATTCAAGTATATTGTGCTATATACTATTATATTCAAGTATATTCTAGTATATTCTAGTATATTCTAGTGTATTCCAGTATGTTCTAGTGTATTTTGCCACATTCTAGTATATTCAAGTATATTCTGGTATATCCTGGTGTATTTTGCTCTATTCTAGTATATTCAAGTATATCATGGTATATCCTGGCGTATTCTGCTATATTCATAGTATGGTCAAGTATATTCTAGTATATTCTAGTGTATTCTAGTATGTTCTAGTGTATTTTGCTACATTCTAGTATAATCAAGTATATTCTGCTATATTCAAGTATATTCGAGGATATTCTAGTGTATTCTGCTATATTCTGGTATATTCAAGTATATTCTGGTATAATCTGGTGTATTTTGCTATATTAAAGTTAATTGTGGTATAGCCTAGGCTATTCTTCTATATACAAATATATTCAGGGATATTCTACTGTATTCTGCTATATTCTTGTTTATTGAAGTATATTCTAGTATATTCTAGTGTATTCTGCTATATTCTAGTATATTCAAGTATATTCTGGTATATCCTGGTGTATTTTGCTATATTCTAGTGTATTCAAGTATATTATGGTATATCCTGGTGTATTTTGCTATATTCTAGTGTATTCAAATATATTCTGGTATATCATAGGCTATTCTGCTATATACTGTTATATTCAAGTATATCATGGTATTTTGTAGTGTATTCTGCTATATTCTTGTTTATTCAACTATATTCTGGTATAATCTGGTGTATTTTGGTATATTCTAGTGTATTCAAGTATATTCTGGTATATCTTAGGCTATTCTGGTTTACAATAGTATGTTCAAGTATATTCTGGTATAATCTGGTGTATTTTGCTATATTCTAGTATATTCAAGTATATCATGGTATATTCTTGTGTATTCTGCTATATTCAAGTATAGCCAAGTATATTGTAGTATATTCTAGTGTATTCTGCTATATTCTAGTATATTCAAGTATATTCTGGTATATCCTGGTGTATTTTGCTATATTCTAGTGTATTCAAGTATATTATGGTATATCCTGGTGTATTTTGCTATATTCTAGTATATTCAAGTATATCATGGTATATTCTAGTGTATTCTGCTATATTCTAGTATATTCAAGTATATTCTGGTATAATCTGGTGTATTTTGCTATATTAAAGTTAATTGTGGTATAGCCTAGGCTATTCTTCTATATACAAATATATTCAGGGATATTCTACTGTATTCTGCTATATTCTTGTTTATTGAAGTATATTCTAGTATATTCTAGTATATTCTGCTATATTCTAGTATATTCAAGTATATTCTGGTATATCCTGGTGTATTTTGCTATATTCTAGTGTATTCAAGTATATTATGGTATATCCTGGTGTATTTTGCTATATTCTAGTGTATTCAAATATATTCTGGTATATCATAGGCTATTCTGCTATATACTGTTATATTCAAGTATATCATGGTATTTTCTAGTGTATTCTGCTATATTCTTGTTTATTCAACTATATTCTGGTATAATCTGGTGTATTTTGGTATATTCTAGTGTATTCAAGTATATTCTGGTATATCTTAGGCTATTCTGGTTTACAATAGTATGTTCAAGTATATTCTGGTATAATCTGGTGTATTTTGCTATATTCTAGTACATTCAAGTATATCATGGTATATTCTTATGTATTCTGCTATATTCAAGTATAGTCAAGCATATTCTAGTATATTCTAGTGTATTCTAGTATGTTCTAGTGTATTCTAGTATGTTCTAGTGTATTTTGCTACATTCTAGTATAATCAAGTATATTCTGCTATATTCAAATATATTCGAGGATATTCTAGTGTATTCTGCTATATTCTAGTATATTCAAGTATATTCTGGTATAATCTGGTGTATTTTGCTATATTAAAGTTAATTGTGGTATAGCCTAGGCTATTCTTCTATATACAAATATATTCAGGGATATTCTACTGTGTTCTGCTATATTCTTCTTTATTGAAGTATATTCTAGTATATTCTAGTGTATTCTGCTATATTCTAGTATATTCAAGTATATTCTGGTATATCCTGGTGTATTTTGCTATATTCTAGTGTATTCAAGTATATTATGGTATATCCTGGTGTATTTTGCTATATTCTAGTATATTCAAGTATATCATGGTATATTCTTGTGTATTCTGCTATATTCAAGTATAGTCAAGTATATTCTAGTATATTCTAGTGTATTCTAGTATGTTCTATTGTATTTTGCTACATTCTAGTATAATCAAGTATATTCTGCTATATTCAAGTATATTCGAGGATATTCTAGTGTATTCTGCTATATTCTAGTATATTCAAGTATATTCTGGTATAATCTGGTGTATTTTCTATATTAAAGTTAATTGTGGTATAGCCTAGGCTATTCTTCTATATACAAATATATTCGGGGATATTCTACTGTATTCTGCTATATTCTGGTTTATTGAAGTATATTCTAGTATATTCTAGTGCATTCTGCTATATTCTAGTATATTCAAGCATATTCTGGTATATCCTGGTGTATTTTGCTATATTCTAGTGTATTCAAATATATTCTGGTATATCATCGGCTATTCTGCTATATACTGTTATATTCAAGTATATCATGGTATTTTCTAGTGTATTCTGCTATATTCTTGTTTATTCAACTATATTCTGGTATAATCTGGTGTATTTTGGTATATTCTAGTGTATTCAAGTATATTCTGGTATATCTTAGGCTATTCTGGTTTACAATAGTATGTTCAAGTATATTCTGGTATAATCTGGTGTATTTTGCTACACTCTAGTATAATCAAGTATATTCTGCTATATTCAAGTATATTCGAGGATATTCTAGTGTATTCTGCTATATTCTAGTATATTCAAGTATATTCTGGTATAATCTGGTGTATTTTGCTATATTAAAGTTAATTAAGGTATAGCCTAGGCTATTCTTCTATATACAAATATATTCAGGTATATTCTACTGTATTCTGCTATATTCTTGTTTATTCAAGTATATTCTAGTATATTCTAGTGTATTCTGCTATATTCTGGTATATTCAAGTATATTCTAGTATATTCTAGTGTATTCTGCTATATTAAAGTATATTGTGGTATAGCCTAGGCTATTCTTCTATATACAAGTATATTCAGGTATATTCTACTGTATTCTGCTATATCCTTGTTTATTCAAGTATATTCTGGTATAATCTGGTGTATTTTGCTATATTCTAGTGTATTCAAGCATATTCTGGTATAATCTGGTGTATTTTGCTATATTCTAGTGTATTCAAATATACGCTGGTATATCATCGGCTATTCTGCTATATACTGTTATATTCAAGTATATCATGGCATTTTCTAGTGTATTCTGCTATATTCTTGTTTATTCAAGTATATTCTGGTATATTCTAGTGTATTCTGCTATATTAAAGTATATTGTGGTATAGCTTAGGCTATTCTTCGATATACAAGTACATTCAGGTATATTCTACTGTATTCTGCTATATTCTTGTTTATTCAAGTATATTCAAGTATATTCTGGTATAATCTGGTGTATTTTGCTATATTCTAGTGTATTCAAGTATATTCTGGCATATCCTAGGCTATTCTGGTTTACAATAGTATGTTCAAGTATATTCTGGAATAATCTGGTGTATTTTGCTATATTCTAGTGTATTCTCCTATATTCTGGTATATTCTAGTATATTCAGGTATATTCTACTGTATTCTGCTATATCCTTGTTTATTCAAGTATATTCTGGTATAATCTGGTGTATTTTGCTATATTCTAGTGTATTCGAGTATATTCTGGTATATCCTAGGCTATTCTGGTTTACAATAGTATGTTCAAGTATATTCTGGTATAATCTGGTGTATTTTTCTATATTCTAGTGTATTCAAGTATATTCTGGTATATCCTGGTGTATTTTGCTATATTCTAGTATATTCAAGTATATCATGGTATATTCTTGTGTATTCTGCTATATTCAAGTATAGTCAAGTATATTCTAGTATATTCTAGTGTATTCTAGTATGTTCTAGTGTATTTTGCTACATTCTAGTATAATCAAGTATATTCTGCTATAGTCAAGTATATTCTAGTATATTCTAGTGTATTCTAGTATGTTCTAGTGTATTTTGCTACATTCTAGTATAATCAAGTATATTCTGCTATATTCAAGTATATTCGAGGATATTCTAGTGTATTCTGCTATATTCTAGTATATTCAAGTATATTCTGGTATAATCTGGTGTATTTTGCTATATTAAAGTTAATTAAGGTATAGCCTAGGCTATTCTTCTATATACAAATATATTCAGGTATATTCTACTGTATTCTGCTATATTCTTGTTTATTCAAGTATATTCTGGTATAATCTGGTGTATTTTGCTATATTCTAGTGTATTCAAGTATATTCTGGTATAATCTGGTGTAATTTGCTATATTCTAGTGTATTCAAGTATATTATGGTATATCCTGGTGTATTTTGCTATATTCTAGTGTATTCAAATATACGCTGGTATATCATCGGCTATTCTGCTATATACTGTTATATTCAAGTATATCATGGTATTTTCTAGTGTATTCTGCTATATTATTGTTTATTCAAGTATATTCTGGTATATTCTAGTGTATTCTGCTATATTAAAGTATATTGTGGTATAGCTTAGGCTATTCTTCGATATACAAGTACATTCAGGTATATTCTACTGTATTCTGCTATATTCTTGTTTATTCAAGTATATTCTGGTATAATCTGGTGTATTTTGCTATATTCTAGTGTATTCAAGTATATTCTGGTATATCCTAGGCTATTCTGGTTTACAATAGTATGTTCAAGTATATTCTGGTGTATTTTGCTATATACTAGTGTATTCAAGTATATTCTGGTATATCCTAGGCTATTCTGGTTTACAATAGTATGTTCAAGTATATTCTGGTATAATCTGGTGTATTTTGCTATATTCTAGTATATTCAAGTATATCATGGTATATTCTTGTGTATTCTGCTATATTCAAGTATAGTCAAGTATATTCTAGTATATTCTAGTGTATTCTGCTATATTCTAGTATATTCAAGTATATCATGGTATATTCTTGTGTATTCTGCTATATTCAAGTATAGTCAAGTATATTCTAGTATATTCTAGTGTATTCCAGTATGTTCTAGTGTATTTTGCTACATTCTAGTATAATCAAGTATATTCTGCTATATTCAAGTATATTCGAGGATATTCTAGTCTATTCTGCTATATTCTAGTATATTCAAGTATATTCTGGTATAATCTGGTGTATTTTGCTATATAAAAGTTTATTGTGGTATAGCCTAGGCTATTCTTCTATATACAAGTATATTCAGGGATATTCTACTGTATTCTGCTATATTCTTGTTGATTGAAGTATATTCTAGTATATTCTAGTGTATTCTGCTATATTCTAGCATATTCAAGTATATTCAGGTATATCCTGGTGTATTTTGCTATATTCTAGTGTATTCAAGTATATTCTGGTATAATCTGGTGTATTTTGCTATATTCTAGTGTATTCAAGTATATTCTGGTATATCCTGGTGTATTTTGCTGTATTCAAGTATAGTCAAGTATATTCTAGTATATTCTAGTGTATTCTAGTATGTTCCAGTGTATTTTGCCACATTCTAGTATAATCAAGTATATTCTGCTATATTCAAGTATATTCGAGGATATTCTAGTGTATTCTGCTATATTCTAGTATATTCAAGTATATTCTGCTATAATCTGGTGTATTTTGCTATATTAAAGTTAATTGTGGTATTGCCTAGGCTATTCTTCTATATACAAATATATTCAGGTACATTCTACTGTATTCTGCTATATCCTTGTTTATTCAAGTATATTCTGGTATAATCTGTTGTATTTTGCTATATTCTAGTGTATTCAAGTATATTCTGGTATATCCTAGGCTATTCTGGTTTACAATAGTATGTTCAAGTATATTCTGGTATAATCTGGTGTATTTTGCTATATTCTAGTTTATTCAAGTATATTCTGGTATATCCTAGGCTATTCTGGTTTACAATAGTATGTTCAAGTATATTCTGGTACAATCTGGTGTATTTTGCTATATTCTAGTGTATTCAAGTATATTCTGGTATATACTAGGCTATTCTGGTTTACAATAGTATGTTCAAGTATATTCTGGTATAATCTGGTGTATTTTGCTGTATTCAAATATAGTCAAGTATATTCTAGTATATTCTAGTGTATTCTAGTATGTTCCAGTGTATTTTGCCACATTCTAGTATAATCAAGTATATTCTGCTATATTCAAGTATATTCGAGGATATTCTAGTGTATTCTGCTATATTCTAGTATATTCAAGTATATTCTGCTATAATCTGGTGTATTTTGCTATATTAAAGTTAATTGTGGTATAGCCTAGGCTATTCTTCTATATACAAGTATATTCAGGTATATTCTACTGTATTCTGCTATATCCTTGTTTATTCAAGTATATTCTGGTATAATCTGGTGTATTTTGCTATATTAAAGTTAATTGTGGTATAGCCTAGGCTATTCTTCTATATACAAATATATTCAGGTATATTCTACTGTATTCTGCTATATCCTTGTTTATTCAAGGATATTCTGGTATAATCTGTTGTATTTTGCTATATTCTAGTGTATTCAAGTATATTCTGGTATATCCTAGGCTATTCTGGTTTACAATAGTATGTTCAAGTATATTCTGGTATAATCTGGTGTATTTTGCTATATTCTAGTGTATTCAAGTATATTCTGGTATATCCTGGTGTATTTTGCTATATTATAGTATATTCAAGTATATCATGGTATATTCTTGTGTATTCTGCTATATTCAAGTATAGTAAAGTATATTCTAGTATATTCTAGTGTATTCTAGTATGTTCTAGTGTATTTTGCTACATTCTAGTATAATCAAGTATATTCTGCTATATTCAAGTATATTCGAGGATATTCTAGTGTATTCTGCTATATTCTAGTATATTCAAGTATATTCTGGTATAATCTGGTGTATTTTGCTATATTAAAGTATATTGTGCTATAGGCTAGTCTATTCTTCTATATACAAGTATATTCAGGTATATTCTACTGTATTCTGCTATATCCTTGTTTATTCAAGTATATTCTGGTATAATCTGTTGTATTTTGCTATATTCTAGTATAATCAAGTATATTCTGCTATATTCTAGTATATTCTAGTATATTCTAGTGTATTCTGCTATATTCTAGTATATTCAAGTATATTCTGGTGTAGTCTGGTGTATTTTGCTTTATTAAAGTATATTGTGCTATAGGCTAGTCTATTCTTCTATATACAAGTATATTCAGGTATATTCTACTGTATTCTGCTATATCCTTGTTTATTCAAGTATATTCTGGTATAATCTGTTGTATTTTGCTATATTCTAGTATAATCAAGTATATTCTGCTATATTCAAGTATATTCGAGGATATTCTAGTGTATTCTGCTATATTCTAGTATATTCAAGTATATTCTGCTATAATCTGGTGTATTTTGCTATATTAAAGTTAATTGTGGTATAGCCTAGGCTATTCTTCTATATACAAATATATTCAGGTACATTCTACTGTATTCTGCTATATCCTTGTTTATTCAAGTATATTCTGGTATAATCTGTTGTATTTTGCTATATTCTAGTGTATTCAAGTATATTCTGGTATATCCTAGGCTATTCTGGTTTACAATAGTATGTTCAAGTATATTCTGGTATAATCTGGTGTATTTTGCTATATTCTAGTGTATTCAAGTATATTCTGGTATATCCTAGGCTATTCTGGTTTACAATAGTATGTTCAAGTATATTCTGGTACAATCTGGTGTATTTTGCTATATTCTAGTGTATTCAAGTATATTCTGGTATATCCTAGCCTATTCTGGTTTACAATAGTATGTTCAAGTATATTCTGGTATAATCTGGTGTATTTTGCTATATTCTAGTGTATTCAAGTATATTCTGGTATATCCTAGGCTATTCTGGTTTACAATAGTATGTTCAAGTATATTCTGGTATAATCTGGTGTATTTTGCTATATTCTAGTGTATTCAAGTATATTCTGGTATATCCTAGGCTATTCTGGTTTACAATAGTATATTCAAGTATATTCGGCTATATTCTAGTGTATTCTGCTATATTCAAGTATATTCAAGTATATTGTGCTATATACTATTATATTCAAGTATATTCTAGTATATTCTAGTATATTCTAGTGTATTCCAGTATGTTCTAGTGTATTTTGCTACATTCTAGTATAATCAAGTATATTCTGCTATAATCTGGGGTATTTTGCTATATTAAAGTTAATTGTGGTATAGCCTAGGCTATTCTTCTATATACAAATATATTCAGGTATATTCTACTGTATTCTGCTATATTCTTGTTTATTCAAGTATATTCTAGTGTATTCTGCTATATTCTGGTATATTCAAGTATATTCTAGTATATTCTAGTGTATTCTGCTATATTAAAGTATATTGTGGTATAGCCTAGGCTATTCTTCTATATACAAGTATATTCAGGTATATTCTACTGTATTCTGCTATATCCTTGTTTATTCAAGTATATTCTGGTATAATCTGGTGTATTTTGCTATATTCTAGTGTATTCAAGTATATTATGGTATAATCTGTTGTATTTTGCTATATTCTAGTGTATTCAAGTATATTCCGGTATATCCTAGGCTATTCTGGTTTACAATAGTATGTTCAAGTATATTCTGGTATAATCTGGTGTATTTTGCTATATTCTAGTGTATTGAAGTATATTCTGGTATATCCTGGTGTATTTTGCTATATTCTAGTGTATTCAAGTATATTCTGGTATATCCTGGTGTATTTTGTTATATTCTAGTGTATTCAAATATATTCTGGTATATCATCGGCTATTCTGCTATATACTGTTATATTCAAGTATATCATGGTATTTTCTAGTGTATTCTGCTATATTCTTGTTTATTCAAGTATATTCTGGTATATTCTAGTGTATTCTGCTATATTAAAGTATATTGTGGTATAGCTTAGGCTATTCTTCGATATACAAGTACATTCAGGTATATTCTACTGTATTCTGCTATATTCTTGTTTATTCAAGTATATTCTGGTATAATCTGGTGTATTTTGCTATATTCTAGTGTATTCAAGTATATTCTGGTATATCCTAGGCTATTCTGGTTTACAATAGTATGTTCAAGTATATTCTGGTGTATTTTGCTATATACTAGTGTATTCAAGTATATTCTGGTATATCCTAGGCTATTCTGGTTTACAATAGTATGTTCAAGTATATTCTGGTATAATCTGGTGTATTTTGCTATATTCTAGTGTATTCAAGTATATTCTGGTATATCCTAGGCTATTCTGGTTTATAATAGTATATTCAAGTATATTCGGCTATATTCTAGTGTATTCTGCTATATTCAAGTATATTCGAGGATATTCTAGTGTATTCTGCTATATTCTAGTATATTCTAGTGTATTCCAGTATGTTCTAGTGTATTTTGCTACATTCTAGTATAATCAAGTATATTCTGCTATATTCAAGTATATTCGAGGATATTCTAGTGTATTCAGCTATATTCTAGTATATTCTGGTATAACCTAGGCTATTCTGGTTTACAATAGTATGTTCAAGTATATT
>NW_027489523.1:0-37405 GCF_050948215.1 Halictus rubicundus
GATAGAGGATAGGATAGGATAGAGGATAGGATAGGATAGAGGATAGGATAGGATAGAGGATAGGATAGAGGATAGGATAGGATAGAGGATAGGATAGGATAGAGGATAGGATAGGATAGAGGATAGGATAGGATAGAGGATAGGATAGGATAGAGGATAGGATAGGATAGAGGATAGGATAGGATAGAGGATAGGATAGGATAGAGGATAGGATAGGATAGAGGATAGGATAGGATAGAGGATAGAATAGGATAGAGGATAGGATAGGGTAGAGGATAGGATAGGATAGAGGATAGGATAGGATAGAGGATAGGATAGGATAGAGGATAGGATAGGATAGAGTATAGGGTAGGATAGAGGATAGGATAGGATAGAGGATAGGATAGGATAGAGGATAGGATAGGATAGAGGATAGGATAGGATAGAGGATAGGATAGGATAGAGGATACGATAGGATAGAGGATAGGATAGGATAGAGGATAGGATAGGATAGAGGATAGGATAGGATAGAGGATAGGAGAGGATTCAGGATAGGATGGAGAATATTATAGGATAGAGGATAGGATAGGATAGAGGAAACGATATTACAGAGGATAGGATAGGATAGAGGATAGGATAGGATAGAGGATAGGATAGGATAGAGGATAGGATAGGATAGAGGATAGGTTAGAATAGAGGATAGGATAGAGGATAGGATAGGATAGAGGATAGGATAGGATAGAGGATAGGATAGGGTAGAGGATAGGATAGGATAGAGGATAGGATAGGATAGAGGATAGGATAGGATAGAGGATAGGATAGGATAGAGGATAGGATAGGATAGAGGATAGGATAGGATAGAGGATAGGATAAGATAAAGGATAGGATAGGATAGAGGATAAGATAGGATAGGATATAATAGAGTATAGGATAGGATAGAGGATAGGATAGGATAGAGGATAGGATAGGATAGGATAGGATAGAGGATAGGATAGACGATAGGATAGGATAGAGGATAGGATAGGATAGAGGATAGGATAGGGTAGAGGATAGGATATGATAGAGGATAGGATAGGATAGAGGATAGGATAGGATAGAGGATAGGATAGGATAGAGGATAGGATAGGATAGAGGATAGGATAGGGTAGAGGGTAGGATAGGATAGAGGATAGGATAGCATAGAGGATAGGATAGGATAGAGGATAGGATAGGATAGAGGATAGGATAGGATAGAGGATAGGATAAGATAAAGGATAGGATAGGATAGAGGATAGGATAGGATAGAGGATAGGATAGGATAGAGGATAGGATAGGATAGAGGATAGGATAGGATGGAGGATAGGATAGGATAGAGGATAGGATAGGATAGAGGATAGGATAGGATAGAGGATAGGATAGGATAGAGGATAGGATAGGATAGAGGATAGGATAGGATAGAGGATAGGATAGGATAGAGGATAGGATAGGATAGAGGAAACGATATTATAGAGGATAGGATAGGATAGAGGATAGGATAGAGGATAGGATAGAGGATAGGATAGAGGATAGGATAGAGGATAGGGTAGGATAGAGGATAGAATAGGATAGAGGATAGGATAGGATAGAGGATAGGATAGGATAGAGGATGGGATAGGATAGAGGATAGGATAGGATAGAGGATAGGATAGGATAGAGGATAGGATAGGATAGAGGATAGGATAGGATAGAGGATAGGATAGGATAGAGGATAGGATAAGATAGAGGATAGGATAGGATAGAGGATAGGATAGGATAGAGGATAGGATAGGATAGAGGATAGGATAGGATAGAGGATAGGAGAGGATACAGGATAAGATAGAGAATATTATAGGATAGAGGATAGGATAGGATAGAGGAAACGATATTATAGAGGATAGGATAGGATAGAGGATAGGATAGGATAGAGGATAGGATAGGATAGAGGATAGGATAGGATAGAGGATAGGATAGGATAGGGGATAGGATAGGGTAGATGATAGGATAGGATAGAGGATAGGATAGGATAGAGGATATGATAGGATAGAGGATTGGATAGGATAGAGGATAGGATAGGATAGGATAGGATAGAGGATAGGATAGGATAGAGGATAGGATAGGACAGGGGGTAGGATAGGATAGAGGATAGGATAGGATAGAGGATAGGATAGGATAGAGGATAGGATAGGATAGAGGATAGGATAGGATAGAGGATAGGATAGGATAGAGGATAGGATCGGATAGAGGATAGGATACGATAGAGGATAGTATAGGATAGAGGATAGGATAGGATAGAGAATAGTATAGGATAAATGATATTATAGGATACAGGATAGGATAGGGTAGAGGATAGGATAGAGAATAGGATAGGATGGAGGATAGGATAGAATAGAGGATAGAATCGGATAGAGGATAGGATACGATAGAGGATACGATAGAGGATTGGATAGGATAGAGTATATTATAGGATAGAGGATAGGATAGGATACAGGATAGGATAGGATAGAGGATAGGAGAGGATTCAGGATAGGATAGAGAATATTATAGGATAGAGGATAGGATAGGATAGAGGATAGGATAGGATAGAGGATAGGATAGGATAGAGGATAGGATAGGATAGAGGATAGGATAGGATAGAGGATAGGATAGGATAGAGGATAGGATAGGATAGAGGATAGGATAGGATAGAGGATAGGATAGGATAGAGGATAGGATAGGATAGGATAGGATAGAGGATAGGATAGACGATAGGATAGGATAGAGGATAGGATAGAGGATAGTATAGAGGATAGGATAGAGGATAGGATAGGATAGAGGATAGGATAGGATAGAGGATAGGATAGGATAGAGGATAGGATAGGACAGGGGGTAGGATAGGATAGAGGATAGGATAGGATAGAGGATAGGATAGGATAGAGGATAGGATAGGATAGAGGATAGGATAGGATAGAGGATAGGATAGGATAGAGGATAGGATCGGATAGAGGATAGGATACGATAGAGTATAGTATAGGATAGAGGATAGGATAGGATAGAGAATAGTATAGGATAAATGATATTATAGGATACAGGATAGGATAGGGTAGAGGATAGGATAGAGAATAGGATAGGATGGAGGATAGGATAGAATAGAGGATAGAATCGGATAGAGGATAGGATACGATAGAGGATACGATAGAGGATTGGATAGGATAGAGTATATTATAAGATAGAGGATAGGATAGGATACAGGATAGGATAGGATAGAGGATAGGAGAGGATTCAGGATAGGATAGAGAATATTATAGGATAGAGGATAGGATAGGATAGAGGATAGGATAGGATAGAGGATAGGATAGGATAGAGGATAGGATAGGATAGAGGATAGGATAGGATAGAGGATAGGATAGGATAGAGGATAGGATAGGATAGAGGATAGGATAGGATAGAGGATAGGATAGGATAGAGGATAGGATAGGATAGAGGATAGGATAGGATAGAGGATAGGATAGGATAGAGGATAGGATAGGATAGAGGATAGGAGAGGATTCAGGATAGGATGGAGAATATTATAGGATAGAGGATAGGATAGGATAGAGGAAACGATATTATAGAGGATAGGATAGGATAGAGGATAGGATAGGATAGAGGATAGGATAGGATAGAGGATAGGATAGGATAGAGGATAGGTTAGAATAGAGGATAGGATAGAGGATAGGATAGGATAGAGGATAGGATAGGATAGAGGATAGGATAGGGTAGAGGATAGGATAGGATAGAGGATAGGATAGGATAGAGGATAGGATAGGATAGAGGATAGGATAGGATAGAGGATAGGATAGGATAGAGGATAGGATAAGATAAAGGATAGGATGGGATAGAGGATAAGATAGGATAGGATATAATAGAGTATAGGATAGGATAGAGGATAGGATAGGATAGAGGGTAGGGTATAATTTGGATAGGATACAGGATAGCATAGGATAGAGTATAGGATAGGATAGAGAATAGGATAGGATAGAGCATATTATAGGATAGAGGATAGGATAGGATAGAGGAAACGATATTATAGATGATAGGATAGGATAGAGGATAGGATAGGATAGAGGACAGGTTAGAATAGAGGATAGGATAGAGGATAGGATAGGATAGTGGATAGGATAGGATAGAGGATAGGATAGGGTAGAGGATAGGATAGGATAGAGGATAGGATAGGATAGAGGATAGGATAGGATAGAGGATAGGATAGGATAGAGGATAGGATAAGATAAAGGATAGGATAGGATAGAGGATAAGATAGGATAGGATATAATAGAGTATAGGATAGGATAGAGGATAGGATAGGATAGAGGGTAGGGTATAATTTGGATAGGATACAGGATAGCATAGGATAGAGTATAGGATAGGATAGAGGATAGGATAGGATAGAGGATAGGATAGGATAGAGGATAGGATAGGGTAGAGGATAGGATAGGATAGAGGATAGGATAGGATAGAGGATAGGATAGGATAGAGGATAGGATAGGATAGAGGATAGGATAGGATAGAGGATAGGATAGGATAGAGGATAGGATAGGATAGAGGATAGGAGAGGATTCAGGATAGGATGGAGAATATTATAGGATAGAGGATAGGATAGGATAGAGGAAACGATATTATAGAGGATAGGATAGGATAGAGGATAGGATAGGATAGAGGATAGGATAGGATAGAGGATAGGATAGGATAGAGGATAGGTTAGAATAGAGGATAGGATAGAGGATAGGATAGGATAGAGGATAGGATAGGATAGAGGATAGGATAGGGTAGAGGATAGGATAGGATAGAGGATAGGATAGGATAGAGGATAGGATAGGATAGAGGATAGGATAGGATAGAGGATAGGATAAGATAAAGGATAGGATGGGATAGAGGATAAGATAGGATAGGATATAATAGAGCATAGGATAGGATAGAGGATAGGATAGGATAGAGGGTAGGGTATAATTTGGATAGGATACAGGATAGCATAGGATAGAGTATAGGATAGGATAGAGAATAGGATAGGATAGAGGATATTATAGGATAGAGGATAGGATAGGATAGAGGATACGATATGATAGAGGATAGGAAAGAGTATAGGGGATTCGATAGGATAGAGGATAGGATAGGATAGGATAGGATAGAGGATAGAGGATAGAGGATAGAGGATAGAGGATAGGATAGGATAGAGGATAGGATAGGATAGAGGATAGGATAGGATAGAGGATAGGATAGGATAGAGGATAGGATAGGATAGAGGATAGGATAGGATAGAGGATAGGATAGGATAGAGGATAGGATAGGATAGAGGATAGGATAGGATTCAATATAGGATAGAGAATATTATAGGATAGAGGATAGGATAGGATAGAGGATAGGATAGGATAGAGGATAGGATAGGATAGAGGATAGGATAGGATAGAGGATAGGATAGGATAGAGGATAGGAGAGGATAGAGGATAGGAGGGGATTCAGGATAGGATAGAGCATATTATAGGATAGAGGATAGGATAGGATAGAGGAAACGATATTATAGATGATAGGATAGGATAGAGGATAGGATAGGATAGAGGACAGGTTAGAATAGAGGATAGGATAGAGGATAGGATAGGATAGTGGATAGGATAGGATAGAGGATAGGATAGGGTAGAGGATAGGATAGGATAGAGGATAGGATAGGATAGAGGATAGGATAGGATAGAGGATAGGATAGGATAGAGGATAGGATAAGATAAAGGATAGGATAGGATAGAGGATAAGATAGGATAGGATATAATAGAGTATAGGATAGGATAGAGGATAGGATAGGATAGAGGGTAGGGTATAATTTGGATAGGATACAGGATAGCATAGGATAGAGTATAGGATAGGATAGAGGATAGGATAGGATAGAGGATAGGATAGGATAGAGGATAGGATAGGGTAGAGGATAGGATAGGATAGAGGATAGGATAGGATAGAGGATAGGATAGGATAGAGGATAGGATAGGATAGAGGATAGGATAGGATAGAGGATAGGATAGGATAGAGGATAGGATAGGATAGAGGATAGGATAGGATAGAGGATAGGAGAGGATTCAGGATAGGATGGAGAATATTATAGGATAGAGGATAGGATAGGATAGAGGAAACGATATTATAGAGGATAGGATAGGATAGAGGATAGGATAGGATAGAGGATAGGATAGGATAGAGGATAGGATAGGATAGAGGATAGGTTAGAATAGAGGATAGGATAGAGGATAGGATAGGATAGAGGATAGGATAGGATAGAGGATAGGATAGGATAGAGGATAGGATAAGATAAAGGATAGGATAGGATAGAGGATAAGATAGGATAGGATATAATAGAGTATAGGATAGGATAGAGGATAGGATAGGATAGAGGGTAGGGTATAATTTGGATAGGATACAGGATAGCATAGGATAGAGTATAGGATAGGATAGAGGATAGGATAGGATAGAGGATAGGATAGGATAGAGGATAGGATAGGGTAGAGGATAGGATAGGATAGAGGATAGGATAGGATAGAGGATAGGATAGGATAGAGGATAGGATAGGATAGAGGATAGGATAGGATAGAGGATAGGATAGGATAGAGGATAGGATAGGATAGAGGATAGGATAGGATAGAGGATAGGATAGGATAGAGGATAGGAGAGGATTCAGGATAGGATGGAGAATATTATAGGATAGAGGATAGGATAGGATAGAGGAAACGATATTATAGAGGATAGGATAGGATAGAGGATAGGATAGGATAGAGGATAGGATAGGATAGAGGATAGGATAGGATAGAGGATAGGTTAGAATAGAGGATAGGATAGAGGATAGGATAGGATAGAGGATAGGATAGGATAGAGGATAGGATAGGGTAGAGGATAGGATAGGATAGAGGATAGGATAGGATAGAGGATAGGATAGGATAGAGGATAGGATAGGATAGAGGATAGGATAGGATAGAGGATAGGATAAGATAAAGGATAGGATGGGATAGAGGATAAGATAGGATAGGATATAATAGAGTATAGGATAGGATAGAGGATAGGATAGGATAGAGGGTAGAGTATAATTTGGATAGGATACAGGATAGCATAGGATAGAGTATAGGATAGGATAGAGAATAGGATAGGATAGAGGATATTATAGGATAGAGGATAGGATAGGATAGAGGATACGATATGATAGAGGATAGGAAAGAGGATAGGGGATTCGATAGGATAGAGGATAGGATAGGATAGGATAGGATAGAGGATGGAGGATAGAGGATAGAGGATAGGATAGGATAGAGGATAGGATAGGATAGAGGATAGGATAGGATAGAGGATAGGATAGGATAGAGGATAGGATAGGATAGAGGATAGGATAGGATAGAGGATAGGATAGGATAGAGGATAGGATAGGATTCAATATAGGATAGAGAATATTATAGGATAGAGGATAGGATAGGATAGAGGATAGGATAGGATAGAGGATAGGATAGGATAGAGGATAGGATAGGATAGAGGATAGGATAGGATAGAGGATAGGAGAGGATAGAGGATAGGAGGGGATTCAGGATAGGATAGAGCATATTATAGGATAGAGGATAGGATAGGATAGAGGAAACGATATTATAGATGATAGGATAGGATAGAGGATAGGATAGGATAGAGGACAGGTTAGAATAGAGGATAGGATAGAGGATAGGATAGGATAGAGGATAGGATAGGATAGAGGATAGGATAGGATAGAGGATAGGATAGGGTAGAGGATAGGATAGGATAGAGGATAGGATAGGATAGAGGATAGGATAGGATAGAGGATAGGATAGGATAGAGGATAGGATAAGATAAAGGATAGGATAGGATAGAGGATAAGATAGGATAGGATATAATAGAGTATAGGATAGGATAGAGGATAGGATAGGATAGAGGGTAGGGTATAATTTGGATAGGATACAGGATAGCATAGGATAGAGTATAGGATAGGATAGAGGATAGGATAGGATAGAGGATATTATAGGATAGAGGATAGGATAGGATACAGGATACGATATGATAGTGGATAGGAAAGAGGATAGGGGATTCGATAGGATAGAGGATAGGATAGGATAGAGGATAGGATAGGATAGAGGATAGGATAGGATAGAGGATAGGATAGGATAGAGGATAGGATAGGATAGAGGATAGGATAGGATAGAGGATAGGATAGGATAGAGGATAGGATAGGATAGAGGATAGGATAGGATAGAGGATAGGATATAGGATAGGATAGGATAGAGGATAGGATAGAGGATAGGATAGAGGATAGGATAGGATAGAGGATAGGATAGGATAGAGAATAGGATAGGATAGAGGATAGAATAGGATAGAGGATAGGATATAGGATAGGATAGGATAGGATAGAGGATAGGATAAAGGATAGGATAGGATAGAGGATAGGATAGGATAGAGGATAGGATAGGATAGAGGATAGGGTAGGATAGAGGATAGGATAGGATAGAGGATAGGTTAGAATAGAGGATAGGATAGAGGATAGGATAGGATAGAGGATAGGATAGGATAGGGGATAGGATAGGGTAGATGATAGGATAGGATAGAGGATAGGATAGGATAGAGGATATGATAGGATAGAGGATAGGATAGGATAGAGGATAGGATAGGATAGAGGATAGGATAAGATAAAGGATAGGATAGGATAGAGGATAGGATAGGATAGAGGATAGGATAGGATAGAGGATAGGATAGGATAGAGGATAGGATAGGACAGAGGATAGGATATAGGATAGAGGATAGGATAGGATAGAGGATAGGATAGGATAGAGGATAGGATAGGATAGAGGATAGGATAGGATAGAGGATAGGATAGGATAGAGGATAGGATAGGATAGAGGATAGGATAGGATAGAGGATAGGATAGGATAGAGGATAGGATAGGATAGAGGATAGGATATAGGATAGGATAGGATAGGATAGAGGATAGGATAGAGGATAGGATAGGATAGAGGATAGGATAGGATAGAGGATAGGATAGGATAGAGGATAGGATAGGATAGAGGATAGGATAGAGGATAGGATAGGATAGAGGATAGGATAGGATAGAGGATAGGATAGGATAGAGGATAGGATAGGATAGAGGGTAGGATAGGATAGAGGATAGGATAGGATAGAGGATAGGATAGGATAGAGGATAGGATAGGATAGAGGATAGGATAGGATAGAGGATAGGATAGGATAGAGGATAGGATAGGATAGAGGATAGGATAGGATAGAGGATAGGATAGGATAGAGGATAGGATAGGATAGAGGATAGGATAGGATAGAGGATAGGATAGAGGATAGGATAGGATAGAGGATAGGATAGGATAGAGGATACGATATGATAGAGGATAGGAAAGAGTATAGGGGATTCGATAGGATAGAGGATAGGATAGGATAGGATAGGATAGAGGATAGAGGATAGAGGATAGAGGATAGAGGATAGGATAGGATAGAGGATAGGATAGGATAGAGGATAGGATAGGATAGAGGATAGGATAGGATAGAGGATAGGATAGGATAGAGGATAGGATAGGATAGAGGATAGGATAGGATAGAGGATAGGATAGGATAGAGGATAGGATAGGATTCAATATAGGATAGAGAATATTATAGGATAGAGGATAGGATAGGATAGAGGATAGGATAGGATAGAGGATAGGATAGGATAGAGGATAGGATAGGATAGAGGATAGGATAGGATAGAGGATAGGAGAGGATAGAGGATAGGAGGGGATTCAGGATAGGATAGAGCATATTATAGGATAGAGGATAAGATAGAGGATAGAGGATAGGATAGTGGATAGGATAGGATAGAGGATAGGATAGGGTAGAGGATAGGATAGGATAGAGGATAGGATAGGATAGAGGATAGGATAGGATAGAGGATAGGATAGGATAGAGGATAGGATAAGATAAAGGATAGGATAGGATAGAGGATAAGATAGGATAGGATATAATAGAGTATAGGATAGGATAGAGGATAGGATAGGATAGAGGGGTAGGGTATAATTTGGATAGGATACAGGATAGCATAGGAATAGGAGGTATAGGATAGGATAGAGGATAGGATAGGATAGAGGATAGGATAGGATAGAGGATAGGATAGGGTAGAGGATAGGATAGGATAGAGGATAGGATAGGATAGAGGATAGGATAGGGATAGAGGATAGGATAGGATAGAGGATAGGATAGGATAGAGGACTAGGATAGGATAGAGGATAGGATAGGATAGAGGATAGGATAGGATAGAGGATAGGAGAGGATTCAGGATAGGATGGAGAATATTATAGGATAGAGGATAGGATAGGATAGAGGAAACGATATTATAGAGGATAGGATAGGATAGAGGATAGGATAGGATAGAGGATAGGATAGGATAGAGGATAGGAATAGGATAGAGGATAGGTTAGAATAGAGGATAGGATAGAGGATAGGATAGGATAGAGGATAGGATAGGATAGAGGATAGGATAGGATAGAGGATAGGATAAGATAAGGATAGGATAGGATAGAGGATAAGATAGGATAGGATATAATAGAGTATAGGATAGGATAGAGGATAGGATAGGATAGAGGGTAGGGTATAATTTGGATAGGATACAGGATAGCATAGGATAGAGTATAGGATAGGATAGAGGATAGGATAGGATAGAGGATAGGATAGGATAGAGATAGGATAGGTAGAGGATAGGATAGGATAGGATAGGATAGGATAGAGGATAGGATAGGATAGAGGATAGGATAGGATAGAGGATAGGATAGATAGATAGGAGGATAGGATGAGGATAGGAGGATAGGATAGAGGATAGGATAGGATAAGGATAGGATAGGATAGAGGATAGGATAGGATAGAGGATAGGAGAGGATCAGGATAGGATGGAGAATATTATAGGATAGAGGATAGGATAGGATAGAGGAAACGATATTATAGAGGATAGGATAGGATAGAGGATAGGATAGGATAGAGGATAGGATAGGATAGAGGATAGGATAGGATAGAGGATAGGTTAGATAGAGGATAGGATAGAGGATAGGATAGGATAGAGGATAGGATAGGATAGAGGATAGGATAGGGTAGAGGATAGGATAGGATAGAGGATAGGATAGGATAGAGGATAGGATAGGATAGAGGATAGGATAGGATAGAGGATAGGATAGGATAGAGGATAGGATAAGATAAAGGATAGGATGGGATAGAGGATAAGATAGGATAGGATATAATAGAGTATAGGATAGGATAGAGAATAGGATAGGATAGAGGATATTATAGGATAGAGGATAGGATAGGATAGAGGATACGATATGATAGAGGATAGGAAAAGGATAGGGGATTCGATAGGATAGAGGATAGGATAGGATAGGATAGGATAGAGGATGGAGGATAGAGGATAGAGGATAGGATAGGATAGAGGATAGGATAGGATAGAGGATAGGATAGGATAGAGGATAGGATAGGATAGAGGATAGGATAGGATAGAGGATAGGATAGGATAGAGGATAGGATAGGATAGAGGATAGGATAGGATTCAATATAGGATAGAGAATATTATAGGATAGAGGATAGGATAGGATAGAGGATAGGATAGGATAGAGGATAGGATAGGATAGAGGATAGGATAGGATAGAGGATAGGATAGGATAGAGGATAGGAGAGGATAGAGGATAGGAGGGGATTCAGGATAGGATAGAGCATATTATAGGATAGAGGATATGGATAGGATAGAGGAAACGATATTATAGATGATAGGATAGGATAGAGGATAGGATAGGATAGAGGACAGGTTAGAATAGAGGATAGGATAGAGGAATAGGATAGGATAGAGGATAGGATAGGATAGAGGATAGGATAGGATAGAGGATAGGATAGGGTAGAGGATAGGATAGGATAGAGGATAGGATAGGATAGAGGATAGGATAGGATAGAGGATAGGATAGGATAGAGGATAGGATAAGATAAAGGATAGGATAGGATAGAGGATAAGATAGGATAGGATATAATAGAGTATAGGATAGGATAGAGGATAGGATAGGATAGAGGGTAGGGTATAATTTGGATAGGATACAGGATAGCATAGGATAGAGTATAGGATAGGATAGAGGATAGGATAGGATAGAGGATATTATAGGATAGAGGATAGGATAGGATACAGGATACGATATGATAGTGGATAGGAAAGAGGATAGGGGATTCGATAGGATAGAGGATAGGATAGGATAGAGGATAGGATAGGATAGAGGATAGGATAGGATAGAGGATAGGATAGGATAGAGGATAGGATAGGATAGAGGATAGGATAGGATAGAGGATAGGATAGGATAGAGGATAGGATAGGATAGAGGATAGGATAGGATAGAGGATAGGATAGGATAGAGGACATAGGATAGGATAGAGGATAGGATATAGGATAGGATAGGATAGAGATAGGATAGAGGATAGGATAGAGGATAGGATAGGATAGAGGATAGGGTTAGGATAGGATAGGAAGGGATAGGATAGAGAATAGGATAGGATAGAGGATAGAATAGGATATAGGATAGGATATAGGATTGGATAGGATAGATAGAGGATAGGATAAAGGATAGAGGATAGGATAGAGATAGGATAGGGATAGGATAGAGGATAGGATAGGATAGAGGATAGGATAGGATAGAGGATAGGATAGGATAGAGGATAGGTTAGATAGAGGATAGGATAGAGGATAGGATAGGATAGAGGATAGGATAGGATAGGGGATAGGATAGGAGTAGATGATAGGATAGGATAGAGGATAGATAGGATAGAGGATATGATAGGATAGAGGATAGGATAGGATAGAGGATAGGATAGGATAGAGGATAGGATAAGATAAAGGATAGGATAGGATAGAGGATAGGATAGGATAGAGGATAGGATAGGATAGAGGATAGGATAGGATAGAGGATAGGATAGGACTGAGGATAGGATATAGGATAGAGGATAGGATAGGATAGAGGATAGGATAGGATAGAGGATAGGATTAGGATAGAGGATAGGAATAGGATAGAGGATAGGATAGGATAGAGGATAGGATAGGATAGAGGATAGGAGGATTAGAGATAGGATAGAGGATAGGATAGGATAGAGGATAGGATAGGATAGAGGATAGGATAGGATAGGATAGATAGGATAGGGATAGGATAGAGGATAGGATAGGATAGAGGATAGGATAGGATAGAGGATAGGATAGGATAGAGGATAGGATAGGATAGAGGATAGGATAGAGATAGGATAGGATAGAGGATAGGATAGGATAGAGGATAGGATAGGATAGAGGATAGATAGGAATAGGATAAGAGGGTAGGATAGGATAGAGGATAGGATAGGATAGAGGATAGGATAGGATAGAGGATAGGATAGGATAGAGATAGGATAGGATAGAGGATAGGATAGGATAGAGGATAGGATAGGATAGAGGATAGGATAGGATAGAGGATAGGATAGGATAGAGGATAGGATAGGATAGAGGATAGGATAGGATAGAGGATAGGATAGATAGGATAGGATAGAGGATAGGATAAGATAGAGGATAGGATAGGATAGAGGATAGGATAGGATAGAGGATAGGATAGGATAGAGGATAGGATAGGATAGAGGATAGGATAGGATAGAGGATAGGATAGGATAGAGGATAGGATAGGATAGAGGATAGGATAGGATAGAGGATAGGATAGGATAGAGGATAGGATAGGATAGAGGATAGGATAGGATAGAGGATAGGATAGGATAGAGGATAGGATAGGATAGAGGATAGGATAGGATAGGATAGGATAGGATAGAGGATAGGATAGAGGATAGGATAGGAGAGGTAGGATAGGATAGAGGATAGGATAGGATAGAGGATAGGCATAGGATAGAGGATAGGATAGGATAGAGGATAGGATAGGATAGAGGATAGGATAGGATAGAGGAAACGATATTATAGATGATAGGATAGGATAGAGGATAGGATAGGATAGAGGACAGGTTAGAATAGAGGATAGGATAGAGGATAGGATAGGATAGAGGATAGGATAGGATAGAGGATAGGATAGGATAGAGGATAGGATAGGGTAGAGGATAGGATAGGATAGAGGATAGGATAGGATAGAGGATAGGATAGGATAGAGGATAGGATAGGATAGAGGATAGGATAAGATAAAGGATAGGATAGGATAGAGGATAAGATAGGATAGGATATAATAGAGTATAGGATAGGATAGAGGATAGGATAGGATAGAGGGTAGGGTATAATTTGGATAGGATACAGGATAGCATAGGATAGAGTATAGGATAGGATAGAGGATAGGATAGGATAGAGGATATTATAGGATAGAGGATAGGATAGGATACAGGATACGATATGATAGTGGATAGGAAAGAGGATAGGGGATTCGATAGGATAGAGGATAGGATAGGATAGAGGGATAGGATAGGATAGAGGATAGGATAGGATAGAGGATAGGAGATAGGATAGGAGGATAGGATAGGATAGAGGATAGGATAGGATAGAGGATAGGATAGGATAGAGGATAGGATAGGATAGAGGATAGGATAGGATAGAGGATAGGATATAGGATAGGATAGGATAGAGGATAGGATAGAGGATAGGATAGAGGATAGGATAGGATAGAGGATAGGATAGGATAGAGAATAGGATAGGATAGAGGATAGAATAGGATAGAGGATAGGATATAGGATAGGATAGGATAGGATAGAGGATAGGATAAAGGATAGGATAGGATAGAGATAGGATAGGATAGAGGATAGGATAGGATAGAGGATAGGGTAGGATAGAGGATAGGATAGGATAGAGGATAGGTTAGAATAGAGGATAGGATAGAGGATAGGATAGGATAGAGGATAGGATAGGATAGGGGATAGGATAGGGTAGATGATAGGATAGGATAGAGGATAGGATAGGATAGAGGATATGATAGGATAGAGGATAGGATAGGATAGAGGATAGGATAGGATAGAGGATAGGATAAGATAAAGGATAGGATAGGATAGAGGATAGGATAGGATAGAGGATAGGATAGGATAGAGGATAGGATAGGATAGAGGATAGGATAGGACAGAGGATAGGATATAGGATAGAGGAGATAGGAATAGGAATAGAGGATAGGATAGGATAGAGGATAGGATAGGATAGAGGATAGGATAGGATAGACGATAGATAGGATAGAGGATAGGATAGGATAGAGGATAGGATAGGATAGAGGATAGGATATAGGATAGGATAGGATAGGATAGAGGATAGATAGAGGATAGGATAGGATTAGAGGATAGGATAGGATAGAGGATAGGATAGGATAGAGGATAGGATAGGATAGAGGATAGGATAGAGGATAGGATAGGATAGAGGATAGGATAGGATAGAGGATAGGATAGGATAGAGGATAGGATAGGATAGAGGGTAGGATAGGATAGAGGATAGGATAGGATAGAGGATAGGATAGGATAGACGATAGGATAGGATAGAGGATAGGATAGGATAGAGGATAGGATAGGATAGAGGATAGGATATAGGATAGGATAGGATAGGATAGAGGATAGAGATAGAGGATAGGATAGGATAGAGGATAGGATAGGATAGAGGATAGGATAGGATAGAGGATAGGATAGGATAGAGGATAGGATAGAGGATAGGATAGGATAGAGGATAGGATAGGATAGAGGATAGGATAGGATAGAGAGGATAGGATAGGATAGAGGGATAGGATAGGATAGAGGATAGATAGGATAGGATAGGGATAGAGATAGGAAGGATAGAGGATAGGATAGAGGATAGGATAGGATAGAGGATAGGATAGGATAGGGATAGGATAGGATAGAGGATAGGATAGGATAGAGGATAGGATAGGATAGAGGATATGATAGGATAGAGGATAGGATAGGATAGAGGATAGGATAGGATAGAGGATATAGGATAGAAGATAAAGGATAGGATAGGATAGAGGATAGGATAGGATAGAGGATAGGATAGGATAGAGGATAGGATAGGATAGAGGATAGGATAGGACAGAGGATAGGATATAGGATAAGAGGATAGGATAGGATAGAGGATAGGATAGGATAGAGGATAGGATAGGATAGAGGATAGGATAGGTAGAGGAAGGATAGGATAGGATAGGAGGATAGGATAGGATAGAGGATAGGATAGGATAGAGGAGGATAGGATATAGGATAGGATAGGATAGGATAGAGAGGATAGGATAGAGGATAGGATAGGATAGAGGATAGGATAGGATAGAGGATAGGATAGGATAGAGGATAGGATAGGATAGGATAGAGGATAGGATAGAGGATAGGATAGGATAGAGGATAGGATATGGATAGAGGATAGGATAGGATAGAGGATAGGATAGGATAGAGGGTAGGATAGGATAGAGGATAGGATAGGATAGAGGATAGGATAGGATAGAGGATAGGATAGGATAGAGGATAGGATAGGATAGAGGATAGGATAGGATAGAGGATAGGATAGGATAGAGGATAGGATAGGATAGAGGATAGGATAGGATAGAGGATAGGATAGGATAGAGGATAGGATAGGATAGAGGATAGGATAGGAGGATAGGATAGGATAGAGGATAGGATAGGATAGAGGATAGGATAGGATAGAGGATAGGATAGGATAGAGGATAGGATAGGATAGTGGATAGGATAGGATAGAGGATAGGATAGGATAGAGGATAGGATAGGATAGAGGATAGGATAGGATAGAGGATAGGATAGGATAGGAGGATAGGATAGGATAGAGGATAGGATACGATAGAGGATAGGATAGGATAGAGGATAGGATAGGATAGAGGATAGGATAGGATAGAGGATAGGATAGGATAGAGGATAGGATAGGATAGAGGATAGGATAGGATAGAGGATAGGATAGGATAGAGGATAGGATAGGATAGAGGATAGGATAGGATAGAGGATAGGATAGGATAGAGGATAGGAAAGGATTCAGGATAAGATAGAGGATAGGAAAGGATTCAGGATAAGATAGAGAATATTATAGGATAGAGGATAGGATAGGATAGAGGATAGGTTAGAATAGAGGATAGGATAGAGGATAGGATAGGATACAGGATAGGATAGGATAGGGGATAGGATAGGGTAGATGATAGGATAGGATAGAGGATAGGATAGGATAGAGGATATGATAGGATAGAGGATAGGATAGGATAGAGGATAGGATAGGATAGAGGATAGGATAAGATAAAGGATAGGATAGGATAGAGGATAGGATAGGATAGAGGATAGGATAGGATAGAGGATAGATAGGATAGAGGATAGGATAGGATAGAGGATAGAGATAGGATAGAGGATAGGATAGGATAGAGGATAGGATAGGATAGAGGATAGGAGAGGATAGACGAGGATAGGAGAGGGATTCAGGATAGGATAGAGAATATTATAGGAATAGAGGATAGGATAGGATAGAGGATAGGATAGGATAGAGGATAGGATAGGATAGAGGATAGGAAAGGATTCAGGATAAGATAGAGGATAGAAAGGATTCAGGATAAGATAGAGAATATTATAGGATAGAGGATAGAATAGATAGAGGATAGGATAGGGTAGAGGAATAGGATAGGATCAGAGGATAGGATAGGATAGAGGATAGGATAGGATAGAGGATAGGATAGGATAGAGGATAGGATAAGATAAAGGATAGGATAGGATAGAGGATAAGATAGGATAGGATATAATAGAGTATAGGATAGGATAGAGGATAGGATAGGATAGAGGGTAGGGTATAATTTGGATAGGATACAAGGATAGCATAGGATAGAGTATAGGATAGGATAGAGAATAGGATAGGATAGAGGATATTATAGGATAGAGGATAGGATAGGATACAGGATATCGATATGATAGTGGATAGGAAAGAGGATAGGGGATTCGATAGGATAGAGGATAGGATAGGATAGAGGATAGGATAGAGGATAGGATAGGATAGAGGATAGGATAGGATAGAGGATAGGAAAGGATAGAGGATAGGATAGGATAGAGGATAGGATAGGATAGAGGATAGGATAGGATAGAGGATAGGATATAGGATAGGATAGGATAGAGGATAGGATAGAGGATAGGATAGGATAGGATAGAGGATAGGATAGGATAGAGGATAGGTTAGAATAGAGGATAGGATAGAGGATAGGATAGGATAGAGGATAGGAGAGGATTCAGGATAGGATAGAGAATATTATAGGATAGAGGATAGGATAGGATAGAGGAAACGATATTATAGAGGATAGGATAGGATAGAGGATAGTATAGGATAGAGGATAAGATCGGATACAGGATAGGATACGATAGAGGATAGGATAGAGGATTGGATAGGATACAGGATAGGATAGGTTAGAGGATAGGAGAGGATTCAGGATAGGATAGAGAATATTATAGGATAGAGGATAGGATAGGATAGAGAATATTATAGGATAGAGGATAGGATAGGATAGAGGATAGGATAGGATACAGGATAGGATAGGATAGAGGATAGGAGAGGATTCAGGATAGGATAGGATAGAGGATAGGATAGAGGATAGGATAGGATAGAGGATAGGATAGAGGATAGGATAGGATAGATGATAGGATAGGATAGAGGATAGGATAGGATAGAGGATAGGATAGGATAGAGGATAGGATAGGATAGAGGATAGGATAGGATGGAGGATAGGATAGGATAGAGGATAGGATAGGATAGAGGATAGGATAGGATAGAGGATAGGATAGGATAGAGGATAGGATAGGATAGAGGATAGGATAGGATAGAGGATAGGATAGGATAGAGGATAGGATAGGATAGAGGATAGGATAGGATAGAGGAAACGATATTATAGAGGATAGGATAGGATAGAGGATAGGATAGAGGATAGGATAGAGGATAGGATAGGATAGAGGATAGGATAGAGGATAGGGTAGGATAGAGGATAGAATAGGATAGAGGATAGGATAGGATAGAGGATAGGATAGGATAGAGGATAGGATAGGATAGAGGATAGGATAGGATAGAGGAAACGATATTATAGAGGATAGGATAGGATAGAGGATAGGATAGAGGATAGGATAGAGGATAGGATAGAGGATAGGATAGAGGATAGGGTAGGATAGAGGATAGAATAGGATAGAGGATAGGATAGGATAGAGGATAGGATAGGATAGAGGATGGGATAGGATAGAGGATAGGATAGGATAGAGGATAGGATAGGATAGAGGATAGGATAGGATAGAGGATAGGATAGGATAGAGGATAGGATAGGATAGAGGATAGGATAGGATAGAGGATAGGATAGGATAGAGGATAGGATAGGATAGAGGATAGGATAGGATAGAGGATAGGATAGGATAGAGGATAGGAGAGGATACAGGATAAGATAGAGAATATTATAGGATAGAGGATAGGATAGGATAGAGGAAACGATATTATAGAGGATAGGATAGGATAGAGGATAGGATAGGATAGAGGATAGGTTAGAATAGAGGATAGGATAGAGGATAGGATAGGATAGAGGATAGGATAGGATAGGGGATAGGATAGGGTAGATGATAGGATAGGATAGAGGATAGGATAGGATAGAGGATATGATAGGATAGAGGATTGGATAGGATAGAGGATAGGATAGGATAGAGGATATGATAAGATAAAGGATAGGATAGGATAGAGGATAGGATAGGATAGAGGATAGGATAGGATAGAGGATAGGATAGGATAGAGGATAGGATAGGATAGAGGATAGGATAGGATAGAGGATAGGATAGGATAGAGGATAGGATAGGATAGAGGATAGGATATAGGATAGAGGATAGGATAGGATAGAGGATAGGATAGGATAGAGGATTGGATAGGATAGAGGATAGTATAGGATAGAGGATAGGATAGGATAGAGGATAGGATAGGATAGAGGATAGAATAGGATAGAGGATAGGATATAGGATAGGATAGGATAGGATAGAGGATAGGATAAAGGATAGGATAGGATAGAGGATAGGATAGGATAGAGGATAGGATAGGATAGAGGATAGGGTAGGATAGAGGATAGGATAGGATAGAGGATAGGTTAGAATAGAGGATAGGATAGAGGATAGGATAGGATAGAGGATAGGATAGGATAGGGGATAGGATAGGGTAGAGGATAGGATAAGATAAAGGATAGGATAGGATAGAGGATAGGATAGGATAGAGGATAGGATAGGATAGAGGATAGGATAGGATAGAGGATAGGATAGGATAGAGGATAGGATAGGATAGAGGATAGGATAGGATAGAGGACAGGATAGGATAGAGGATAGGATAGGATTCAATATAGGATAGAGAATATTATAGGATAGAGGATAGGATAGGATAGAGGATAGGATAGGATAGAGGATAGGATAGGATAGAGGATAGGATAGGATAGAGGATAGGAGAGGATAGAGGATAGGAGGGGATTCAGGATAGGATAGAGCATATTATAGGATAGAGGATAGGATAGGATAGAGGAAACGATATTATAGATGATAGGATAGGATAGAGGATAGGATAGGATAGAGGACAGGTTAGAATAGAGGATAGGATAGAGGATAGGATAGGATAGTGGATAGGATAGGATAGAGGATAGGATAGGGTAGAGGATAGGATAGGATAGAGGATAGGATAGGATAGAGGATAGGATAGGATAGAGGATAGGATAGGATAGAGGATAGGATAAGATAAAGGATAGGATAGGATAGAGGATAAGATAGGATAGGATATAATAGAGTATAGGATAGGATAGAGGATAGGATAGGATAGAGGGTAGGGTATAATTTGGATAGGATACAGGATAGCATAGGATAGAGTATAGGATAGGATAGAGGATAGGATAGGATAGAGGATAGGATAGGATAGAGGATAGGATAGGGTAGAGGATAGGATAGGATAGAGGATAGGATAGGATAGAGGATAGGATAGGATAGAGGATAGGATAGGATAGAGGATAGGATAGGATAGAGGATAGGATAGGATAGAGGATAGGATAGGATAGAGGATAGGATAGGATAGAGGATAGGAGAGGATTCAGGATAGGATGGAGAATATTATAGGATAGAGGATAGGATAGGATAGAGGAAACGATATTATAGAGGATAGGATAGGATAGAGGATAGGATAGGATAGAGGATAGGATAGGATAGAGGATAGGATAGGATAGAGGATAGGTTAGAATAGAGGATAGGATAGAGGATAGGATAGGATAGAGGATAGGATAGGATAGAGGATAGGATAGGGTAGAGGATAGGATAGGATAGAGGATAGGATAGGATAGAGGATAGGATAGGATAGAGGATAGGATAGGATAGAGGATAGGATAGGATAGAGGATAGGATAAGATAAAGGATAGGATGGGATAGAGGATAAGATAGGATAGGATATAATAGAGTATAGGATAGGATAGAGGATAGGATAGGATAGAGGGTAGGGTATAATTTGGATAGGATACAGGATAGCATAGGATAGAGTATAGGATAGGATAGAGAATAGGATAGGATAGAGGATATTATAGGATAGAGGATAGGATAGGATAGAGGATACGATATGATAGAGGATAGGAAAGAGGATAGGGGATTCGATAGGATAGAGGATAGGATAGGATAGGATAGGATAGAGGATGGAGGATAGAGGATAGACGATAGGATAGGATAGAGGATAGGATAGGATAGAGGATAGGATAGGATAGAGGATAGGATAGGATAGAGGATAGGATAGGATAGAGGATAGGATAGGATAGAGGATAGGATAGGATAGAGGATAGGATAGGATAGAGGATAGGATAGGATAGAGGATAGGATAGGATAGAGGATAGGATAGGATTCAATATAGGATAGAGAATATTATAGGATAGAGGATAGGATAGGATAGAGGATAGGATAGGATAGAGGATAGGATAGGATAGAGGATAGGATAGGATAGAGGATAGGAGAGGATAGAGGATAGGAGGGGATTCAGGATAGGATAGAGCATATTATAGGATAGAGGATAGGATAGGATAGAGGAAACGATATTATAGATGATAGGATAGGATAGAGGATAGGATAGGATAGAGGACAGGTTAGAATAGAGGATATAGGATAGAGGATAGGATAGGATAGAGGATAGGATAGGATAGAGGATAGGATAGGGTAGAGGATAGGATAGGATAGAGGATAGGATAGGATAGAGGATAGGATAGGATAGAGGATAGGATAGGATAGAGGATAGGATAGGATAGAGGATAGGATAGGATAGAGGATTGGATAGGATACAGGATAGGATAGGTTAGAGGATAGGAGAGGATTCAGGATAGGATAGAGAATATTATAGGATAGAGGATAGGATAGGATAGAGAATATTATAGGATAGAGGATAGGATAGGATAGAGGATAGGATAGGATTCAATATAGGATAGAGAATATTATAGGATAGAGGATAGGATAGGATAGAGGATAGGATAGGATAGAGGATAGGATAGGATAGAGGATAGGAGAGGATGGAGGATAGGAGGGGATTCAGGATAGGATAGAGCATATTATAGGATAGAGGATAGGATAGGATAGAGGAAACGATATTATAGATGATAGGATAGGATAGAGGATAGGATAGGATAGAGGACAGGTTAGAATAGAGGATAGGATAGAGGATAGGATAGGATAGAGGATAGGATAGGATAGAGGATAGGATAGGGTAGAGGATAGGATAGGATAGAGGATAGGATAGGATAGAGGATAGGATAGGATAGAGGATAGGATAGGATAGAGGATAGGATAGGATAGAGGATAGGATAGGATAGAGGATTGGATAGGATACAGGATAGGATAGGTTAGAGGATAGGAGAGGATTCAGGATAGGATAGAGAATATTATAGGATAGAGGATAGGATAGGATAGAGAATATTATAGGATAGAGGATAGGATAGGATAGAGGATAGGATAGGATACAGGATAGGATAGGATAGAGGATAGGAGAGGATTCAGGATAGGATAGGATAGAGGATAGGATAGAGGATAGGATAGGATAGAGGATAGGATAGAGGATAGGATAGGATAGAGGATAGGATAGGATAGAGGATAGGATAGGATAGAGGATAGGATAGGATAGAGGATAGGATAGGATAGAGGATAGGATAGGATAGAGGATAGGATAGGATGGAGGATAGGATAGGATAGAGGATAGGATAGGATAGAGGATAGGATAGGATAGAGGATGGGATAGGATAGAGGATAGGATAGGATAGAGGATAGGATAGGATAGAGGATAGGATAGGATAGAGGATAGGATAGGATAGAGGATAGGATAGGATAGAGGATAGGATAGGATAGAGGATAGGATAGGATAGAGGATAGGATAGGATAGAGGATAGGATAGGATAGAGGATAGGATAGGATAGAGGATAGGAGAGGATACAGGATAAGATAGAGAATATTATAGGATAGAGGATAGGATAGGATAGAGGAAACGATATTATAGAGGATAGGATAGGATAGAGGATAGGATAGGATAGAGGATAGGTTAGAATAGAGGATAGGATAGAGGATAGGATAGGATAGAGGATAGGATAGGATAGGGGATAGGATAGGGTAGATGATAGGATAGGATAGAGGATAGGATAGGATAGAGGATATGATAGGATAGAGGATTGGATAGGATAGAGGATAGGATAGGATAGAGGATATGATAAGATAAAGGATAGGATAGGATAGAGGATAGGATAGGATAGAGGATAGGATAGGATAGAGGATAGGATAGGATAGAGGATAGGATAGGATAGAGGATAGGATAGGATAGAGGATAGGATAGGATAGAGGATAGGATAGGATAGAGGATAGGATAGGATAGAGGATAGGATAGGATAGAGGATAGGATAGGATAGAGGATAGGATAGGATGGAGGATAGGATAGGATAGAGGATAGGATAGGATAGAGGATAGGATAGGATAGAGGATAGGATAGGATAGAGGATAGGATAGGATAGAGGATAGGATAGGATAGAGGATAGGATAGGATAGAGGATAGGATAGGATAGGATAGATAGAGGATAGGATAGGATAGAGGAAACGATATTATAGAGGATAGGATAGGATAGAGGATAGGATAGAGGATAGGATAGAGGATAGGGTAGGATAGAGGATAGAATAGGATAGAGGATAGGATAGGATAGAGGATAGGATAGGATAGAGGATGGGATAGGATAGAGGATAGGATAGGATAGAGGATAGGATAGGATAGAGGATAGGATAGGATAGAGGATAGGATAGGATAGAGGATAGGATAGGATAGAGGATAGGATAGGATAGAGGATAGGATAGGATAGAGGATAGGATAGGATAGAGGATAGGATAGGATAGAGGATAGGATAGGATAGAGGATAGGAGAGGATACAGGATAAGATAGAGAATATTATAGGATAGAGGATAGGATAGGATAGAGGAAACGATATTATAGAGGATAGGATAGGATAGAGGATAGGATAGGATAGAGGATAGGTTAGAATAGAGGATAGGATAGAGGATAGGATAGGATAGAGGATAGGATAGGATAGGGGATAGGATAGGGTAGATGATAGGATAGGATAGAGGATAGGATAGGATAGAGGATATGATAGGATAGAGGATTGGATAGGATAGAGGATAGGATAGGATAGAGGATATGATAAGATAAAGGATAGGATAGGATAGAGGATAGGATAGGATAGAGGATAGGATAGGATAGAGGATAGGATAGGATAGAGGATAGGATAGGATAGAGGATAGGATAGGATAGAGGATAGGATAGGATAGAGGATAGGATAGGATAGAGGATAGGATATAGGATAGAGGATAGGATAGGATAGAGGATAGGATAGGATAGAGGATTGGATAGGATAGAGGATAGTATAGGATAGAGGATAGGATAGGATAGAGGATAGGATAGGATAGAGGATAGAATAGGATAGAGGATAGGATATAGGATAGGATAGGATAGGATAGAGGATAGGATAAAGGATAGGATAGGATAGAGGATAGGATAGGATAGAGGATAGGATAGGATAGAGGATAGGGTAGGATAGAGGATAGGATAGGATAGAGGATAGGTTAGAATAGAGGATAGGATAGAGGATAGGATAGGATAGAGGATAGGATAGGATAGGGGATAGGATAGGGTAGAGGATAGGATAAGATAAAGGATAGGATAGGATAGAGGATAGGATAGGATAGAGGATAGGATAGGATAGAGGATAGGATAGGATAGAGGATAGGATAGGATAGAGGATAGGATAGGATAGAGGATAGGATAGGATAGAGGACAGGATAGGATAGAGGATAGGATAGGATTCAATATAGGATAGAGAATATTATAGGATAGAGGATAGGATAGGATAGAGGATAGGATAGGATAGAGGATAGGATAGGATAGAGGATAGGATAGGATAGCGGATAGGAGAGGATAGAGGATAGGAGGGGATTCAGGATAGGATAGAGCATATTATAGGATAGAGGATAGGATAGGATAGAGGAAACGATATTATAGATGATAGGATAGGATAGAGGATAGGATAGGATAGAGGACAGGTTAGAATAGAGGATAGGATAGAGGATAGGATAGGATAGTGGATAGGATAGGATAGAGGATAGGATAGGGTAGAGGATAGGATAGGATAGAGGATAGGATAGGATAGAGGATAGGATAGGATAGAGGATAGGATAGGATAGAGGATAGGATAAGATAAAGGATAGGATAGGATAGAGGATAAGATAGGATAGGATATAATAGAGTATAGGATAGGATAGAGGATAGGATAGGATAGAGGGTAGGGTATAATTTGGATAGGATACAGGATAGCATAGGATAGAGTATAGGATAGGATAGAGGATAGGATAGGATAGAGGATAGGATAGGATAGAGGATAGGATAGGGTAGAGGATAGGATAGGATAGAGGATAGGATAGGATAGAGGATAGGATAGGATAGAGGATAGGATAGGATAGAGGATAGGATAGGATAGAGGATAGGATAGGATAGAGGATAGGATAGGATAGAGGATAGGATAGGATAGAGGATAGGAGAGGATTCAGGATAGGATGGAGAATATTATAGGATAGAGGATAGGATAGGATAGAGGAAACGATATTATAGAGGATAGGATAGGATAGAGGATAGGATAGGATAGAGGATAGGATAGGATAGAGGATAGGATAGGATAGAGGATAGGTTAGAATAGAGGATAGGATAGAGGATAGGATAGGATAGAGGATAGGATAGGATAGAGGATAGGATAGGGTAGAGGATAGGATAGGATAGAGGATAGGATAGGATAGAGGATAGGATAGGATAGAGGATAGGATAGGATAGAGGATAGGATAGGATAGAGGATAGGATAAGATAAAGGATAGGATGGGATAGAGGATAAGATAGGATAGGATATAATAGAGTATAGGATAGGATAGAGGATAGGATAGGATAGAGGGTAGGGTATAATTTGGATAGGATACAGGATAGCATAGGATAGAGTATAGGATAGGATAGAGAATAGGATAGGATAGAGGATATTATAGGATAGAGGATAGGATAGGATAGAGGATACGATATGATAGAGGATAGGAAAGAGGATAGGGGATTCGATAGGATAGAGGATAGGATAGGATAGGATAGGATAGAGGATGGAGGATAGAGGATAGACGATAGGATAGGATAGAGGATAGGATAGGATAGAGGATAGGATAGGATAGAGGATAGGATAGGATAGAGGATAGGATAGGATAGAGGATAGGATAGGATAGAGGATAGGATAGGATAGAGGATAGGATAGGATAGAGGATAGGATAGGATTCAATATAGGATAGAGAATATTATAGGATAGAGGATAGGATAGGATAGAGGATAGGATAGGATAGAGGATAGGATAGGATAGAGGATAGGATAGGATAGAGGATAGGAGAGGATAGAGGATAGGAGGGGATTCAGGATAGGATAGAGCATATTATAGGATAGAGGATAGGATACGATAGAGGAAACGATATTATAGATGATAGGATAGGATAGAGGATAGGATAGGATAGAGGACAGGTTAGAATAGAGGATAGGATAGAGGATAGGATAGGATAGAGGATAGGATAGGATAGAGGATAGGATAGGATAGAGGATAGGATAGGATAGAGGATAGGATAGGATAGAGGATAGGATAGGATAGAGGATAGGATAAGATAAAGGATAGGATAGGATAGAGGATAAGATAGGATAGGATATAATAGAGTATAGGATAGGATAGAGGATAGGATAGGATAGAGGGTAGGGTATAATTTGGATAGGATACAGGATAGCATAGGATAGAGTATAGGATAGGATAGAGGATAGGATAGGATAGAGGATATTATAGGATAGAGGATAGGATAGGATACAGGATACGATATGATAGTGGATAGGAAAGAGGATAGGGGATTCGATAGGATAGAGGATAGGATAGGATAGAGGATAGGATAGGATAGAGGATAGGATAGGATAGAGGATAGGATAGGATAGAGGATAGGATAGGATAGAGGATAGGATAGGATAGAGGATAGGATAGGATAGAGGATAGGATATAGGATAGGATAGGATAGAGGATAGGATAGAGGATAGGATAGGATAGGATAGAGGATAGGATAAAGGATAGGATAGGATAGAGGATAGGATAGGATAGAGGATAGGATAGGATAGAGGATAGGGTAGGATAGAGGATAGGATAGGATAGAGGATAGGTTAGAATAGAGGATAGGATAGAGGATAGGATAGGATAGAGGATAGGATAGGATAGGGGATAGGATAGGGTAGATGATAGGATAGGATAGAGGATAGGATAGGATAGAGGATATGATAGGATAGAGGATAGGATAGGATAGAGGATAGGATAGGATAGAGGATAGGATAAGATAAAGGATAGGATAGGATAGAGGATAGGATAGGATAGAGGATAGGATAGGATAGAGGATAGGATAGGATAGAGGATAGGATAGGACAGAGGATAGGATATAGGATAGAGGATAGGATAGGATAGAGGATAGGATAGGATAGAGGATAGGATAGGATAGAGGATAGGATAGGATAGAGGATAGGATAGGATAGAGGATAGGATAGGATAGAGGATAGGATAGGATAGAGGATAGGATAGGATAGAGGATAGGATAGGATAGAGGATAGGATATAGGATAGGATAGGATAGGATAGAGGATAGGATAGAGGATAGGATAGGATAGAGGATAGGATAGGATAGAGGATAGGATAGGATAGAGGATAGGATAGGATAGAGGATAGGATAGAGGATAGGATAGGATAGAGGATAGGATAGGATAGAGGATAGGATAGGATAGAGGATAGGATAGGATAGAGAGTAGGATAGGATAGAGGATAGGATAGGATAGAGGATAGGATAGGATAGAGGATAGGATAGGATAGAGGATAGGATAGGATAGAGGATAGGATAGGATAGAGGATAGGATAGGATAGAGGATAGGATAGGATAGAGGATAGGATAGGATAGAGGATAGGATAGGATAGAGGATAGGATAGGATAGAGGATAGGATAGGATAGAGGATAGGATAGGATAGAGGATAGGATAGGATAGAGGATAGGATAGGATAGAGGATAGGATAGGATAGAGGATAGGATAGGATAGAGGATAGGATAGAGGATAGGATAGGATAGAGGATAGGATAGGATAGAGGATAGGATAGGATAGAGGATAGGATAGGATAGAGGATAGGATAGGATAGAGGATAGGATAGGATAGAGGATAGGATAGGATAGAGGATAGGATAGGATAGAGGATAGGATAGGATAGAGGATAGGATAGGATAGAGGATAGGATAGGATAGAGGATAGGATAGGATAGAGGATAGGATAGGATAGAGGATAGGATAGGATAGAGGATAGGATAGGATAGAGGATAGGATAGGATAGAGGATAGGATAGGATAGAGGATAGGATAGGATAGAGGATAGGATAGGATAGAGGATAGGATAGGATAGAGGATAGGATAGGATAGAGGATAGGATAGGATAGAGGATAGGAAAGGATTCAGGATAAGATAGAGGATAGGAAAGGATTCAGGATAAGATAGAGAATATTATAGGATAGAGGATAGGATAGGATAGAGGATAGGATAGGATAGAGGATAGGTTAGAATAGAGGATAGGATAGAGGATAGGATAGGATACAGGATAGGATAGGATAGGGGATAGGATAGGGTAGATGATAGGATAGGATAGAGGATAGGATAGGATAGAGGATATGATAGGATAGAGGATAGGATAGGATAGAGGATAGGATAGGATAGAGGATAGGATAAGATAAAGGATAGGATAGGATAGAGGATAGGATAGGATAGAGGATAGGATAGGATAGAGGATAGGATAGGATAGAGGATAGGATAGGATAGAGGATAGGATAGGATAGAGGATAGGATAGGATAGAGGATAGGATAGGATAGAGGATAGGATATAGGATAGAGGATAGGATACGATAGAGGATAGGACAGGATAGAGGATAGGATAGGATAGAGGATAGGATAGGATAGAGGATAGGATAGGATAGAGGATAGGATAGGATAGAGGATAGGATAGGATAGAGGATAGAATAGGATAGAGGATAGGATATAGGATAGGATAGGATAGGATAGAGGATAGGATAAAGGATAGGATAGGATAGAGGATAGGATAGGATAGAGGATAGGATAGGATAGAGGATAGGATAGGATAGAGGATAGGATAGGATAGAGGATAGGATAGGATAGAGGATAGGAGAGGATAGAGGATAGGAGGGGATTCAGGATAGGATAGAGAATATTATAGGATAGAGGATAGGATAGGATAGAGGAAACGATATTATAGATGATAGGATAGGATAGACGATAGGATAGGATAGAGGATAGGATAGGATAGAGGATAGGTTAGAATAGAGGATAGGATAGAGGATAGGATAGGATAGAGGATAGGATAGGGTAGAGGATAGGATAGGATAGAGGATAGGATAGGATAGAGGATAGGATAGGATAGAGGATAGGATAAGATAAAGGATAGGATAGGATAGAGGATAAGATAGGATAGGATATAATAGAGTATAGGATAGGATAGAGGATAGGATAGGATAGAGGGTAGGGTATAATTTGGATAGGATACAGGATAGCATAGGATAGAGTATAGGATAGGATAGAGAATAGGATAGGATAGAGGATATTATAGGATAGAGGATAGGATAGGATACAGGATACGATATGATAGTGGATAGGAAAGAGGATAGGGGATTCGATAGGATAGAGGATAGGATAGGATAGAGGATAGGATAGAGGATAGGATAGGATAGAGGATAGGATAGGATAGAGGATAGGAAAGGATAGAGGATAGGATAGGATAGAGGATAGGATAGGATAGAGGATAGGATAGGATAGAGGATAGGATAGGATAGAGGATAGGATATAGGATAGGATAGGATAGAGGATAGGATAGAGGATAGGATAGGATAGAGGATAGGATAGGATAGAGGATAGGTTAGAATAGAGGATAGGATAGAGGATAGGATAGGATAGAGGATAGGAGAGGATTCAGGATAGGATAGAGAATATTATAGGATAGAGGATAGGATAGGATAGAGGAAACGATATTATAGAGGATAGGATAGGATAGAGGATAGTATAGGATAGAGGATAGGATCGGATACAGGATAGGATACGATAGAGGATAGGATAGAGGATTGGATAGGATACAGGATAGGATAGGTTAGAGGATAGGAGAGGATTCAGGATAGGATAGAGAATATTATAGGATAGAGGATAGGATAGGATAGAGAATATTATAGGATAGAGGATAGGATAGGATAGAGGATAGGATAGGATACAGGATAGGATAGGATAGAGGATAGGAGAGGATTCAGGATAGGATAGGATAGAGGATAGGATAGAGGATAGGATAGGATAGAGGATAGGATAGAGGATAGGATAGGATAGAGGATAGGATAGGATAGAGGATAGGATAGGATAGAGGATAGGATAGGATAGAGGATAGGATAGGATAGAGGATAGGATAGGATGGAGGATAGGATAGGATAGAGGATAGGATAGGATAGAGGATAGGATAGGATAGAGGATAGGATAGGATAGAGGATAGGATAGGATAGAGGATAGGATAGGATAGAGGATAGGATAGGATAGAGGATAGGATAGGATAGAGGATAGGATAGGATAGAGGAAACGATATTATAGAGGATAGGATAGAGGATAGGATAGAGGATAGGATAGAGGATAGGATAGAGGATAGGGTAGGATAGAGGATAGAATAGGATAGAGGATAGGATAGGATAGAGGATAGGATAGGATAGAGGATGGGATAGGATAGAGGATAGGATAGGATAGAGGATAGGATAGGATAGAGGATAGGATAGGATAGAGGATAGGATAGGATAGAGGATAGGATAGGATAGAGGATAGGATAGGATAGAGGATAGGATAGGATAGAGGATAGGATAGGATAGAGGATAGGATAGGATAGAGGATAGGAGAGGATACAGGATAAGATAGAGAATATTATAGGATAGAGGATAGGATAGGATAGAGGAAACGATACTATAGAGGATAGGATAGGATAGAGGATAGGATAGGATAGAGGATAGGTTAGAATAGAGGATAGGATAGAGGATAGGATAGGATAGAGGATAGGATAGGATAGGGGATAGGATAGGGTAGATGATAGGATAGGATAGAGGATAGGATAGGATAGAGGATATGATAGGATAGAGGATTGGATAGGATAGAGGATAGGATAGGATAGAGGATATGATAAGATAAAGGATAGGATAGGATAGAGGATAGGATAGGATAGAGGATAGGATAGGATAGAGGATAGGATAGGATAGAGGATAGGATAGGATAGAGGATAGGATAGGATAGAGGATAGGATAGGATAGAGGATAGGATAGGATAGAGGATAGGATAGGATAGAGGATAGGATATAGGATAGAGGATAGGATAGGATAGAGGATAGGATAGGATAGAGGATTGGATAGGATAGAGGATAGTATAGGATAGAGGATAGGATAGGATAGAGGATAGGATAGGATAGAGGATAGAATAGGATAGAGGATAGGATATAGGATAGGATAGATAGGATAGAGGATAGGATAAAGGATAGGATAGGATAGAGGATAGGATAGGATAGAGGATAGGATAGGATTGAGGATAGGGTAGGATAGAGGATAGGATAGGATAGAGGATAGGTTAGAATAGAGGATAGGATAGAGGATAGGATAGGATAGAGGATAGAGATAGGGATAGGATAGGGTAGAGGATAGGATAAGATAAAGGATAGGATAGGATAGAGGATAGGATAGGATAGAGGATAGGATAGAGGATAGGATAGGATAGAGGATAGGATAGGATAGAGGATAGGATATAGGATAGAGGATAGGATAGGATAGAGGATAGGATAGGATAGAGGATAGGATAGGATAGAGGATAGGATAGGATAGAGGATAGGATAGGATAGAGGATAGGATAGGATAGAGGATAGGATAGGATAGAGGATAGGATATAGGATAGGATAGGATAGGATAGAGGATAGGATAGAGGATACGATAGGATAGAGGATAGGATAGGATAGAGGATAGGATAGGATAGAGGATAGGATAGAGGATAGGATAGGATAGAGGATAGGATAGGATAGGGGATAGGATAGGATAGAGGATAGGATAGGATAGAGGGTAGGATAGGATAGAGGATAGGATAGGATAGAGGATAGGATAGGATAGAGGATAGGATAGGATGGAGGATAGGATAGGATAGAGGATAAGATAGGATAGGATATAATAGAGTATAGGATAGGATAGAGGATAGGATAGGATAGAGGGTAGGGTATAATTTGGATAGGATACAGGATAGCATAGGATAGAGGATAGGATAGGATAGAGGAAACGATATTATAGATGATAGGATAGGATAGACGATAGGATAGGATAGAGGATAGGATAGGATAGAGGATAGGTTAGAATAGAGGATAGGATAGAGGATAGGATAGGATAGAGGATAGGATAGGATAGAGGATAGGATAGGGTAGAGGATAGGATAGGATAGAGGATAGGATAGGATAGAGGATAGGATAGGATAGAGGATAGGATAGGATAGAGGATAGGATAAGATAAAGGATAGGATAGGATAGAGGATAAGATAGGATAGGATATAATAGAGTATAGGATAGGATAGAGGATAGGTTAGGATAGAGGAAACGATATTATAGAGGATAGGATAGGATAGAGGATAGGATAGGATAGAGGATAGGTTAGAATAGAGGATAGGAGAGAGGATAGGATAGGATAGAGGATAGGATAGGATAGGGGATAGGATAGGGTAGATGATAGGATAGGATAGAGGATAGGATAGGATAGAGGATATGATAGGATAGAGGATTGGATAGGATAGAGGATAGGATAGGATAGAGGATAGGATAAGATAAAGGATAGGATAGGATAGAGGATAGGATAGGATAGAGGATAGGATAGGATAGAGGATAGGATAGGATAGAGGATAGGATAGGATAGAGGATAGGATAGGATAGAGGATAGGATAGGATAGAGGATAGGATATAGGATAGAGGATAGGATAGGATAGAGGATAGGATAGGATAGAGGATTGGATAGGATAGAGGATAGTATAGGATAGAGGATAGGATAGGATAGAGGATAGGATAGGATAGAGGATAGAATAGGATAGAGGATAGGATATAGGATAGGATAGGATAGGATAGAGGATAGGATAAAGGATAGGATAGGATAGAGGATAGGATAGGATAGAGGATAGGATAGGATAGAGGATAGGGTAGGATAGAGGATAGGATAGGATAGAGGATAGGATAAGATAAAGGATAGGATAGGATAGAGGATAAGATAGGATAGGATATATAGAGTATAGGATAGGATAGAGGATAGGATAGGATAGAGGAAACGATATTATAGAGGATAGGATAGGATAGAGGATAGGATAGGATAGAGGATAGGTTAGAATAGAGGATAGGATAGAGGATAGGATAGGATAGAGGATAGGATAGGATAGGGGATAGGATAGGGTAGATGATAGGATAGGATAGAGGATAGGATAGGATAGAGGATATGATAGGATAGAGATTGGATTGGATAGAGGATAGGATAGAGGATAGGATAAGATAAGGATAGGATAGGATAGAGGATAGGATAGGATAGAGGATAGGATAGGATAGAGGATAGGATAGGATAGAGGATAGGATAGGATAGAGGATAGGATAGGATAGAGGATAGGATAGGATAGAGGATAGGATATAGGATAGAGGATAGGATAGGATAGAGGATAGGATAGGATAGAGGATTGGATAGGATAGAGGATAGTATAGGATAGAGGATAGGATAGGATAGAGGATAGGATAGGATAGAGGATAGAATAGGATAGAGGATAGGATATAGGATAGGATAGGATAGGATAGAGGATAGGATAAAGGATAGGATAGGATAGAGGATAGGATAGGATAGAGGATAGGATAGGATAGAGGATAGGGTAGGATAGAGGATAGGATAGGATAGAGGATAGGTTAGAATAGAGGATAGGATAGAGGATAGGATAGGATAGAGGATAGGATAGGATAGGGGATAGGATAGGGTAGAGGATAGGATAAGATAAAGGATAGGATAGGATAGAGGATAGGATAGGATAGAGGATAGGGTAGGATAGAGGATAGGATAGGATAGAGGATAGGTTAGAATAGAGGATAGGATAGAGGATAGGATAGGATAGAGGATAGGATAGGATAGGGGATAGGATAGGGTAGAGGATAGGATAAGATAAAGGATAGGATAGGATAGAGGATAGGATAGGATAGAGGATAGGATAGGATAGAGGATAGGATAGGATAGAGGATAGGATAGGATAGAGGATAGGATATAGGATAGAGGATAGGATAGGATAGAGGATAGGATAGGATAGAGGATAGGATAGGATAGAGGATAGGATAGGATAGAGGATAGGATAGGATAGAGGATAGGATAGGATAGAGGATAGGATAGGATAGAGGATAGGATATAGGATAGGATAGGATAGGATAGAGGATAGGATAGAGGATACGATAGGATAGAGGATAGGATAGGATAGAGGATAGGATAGGATAGAGGATAGGATAGAGGATAGGATAGGATAGAGGATAGGATAGGATAGAGGATAGGATAGGATAGAGGATAGGATAGGATAGAGGGTAGGATAGGATAGAGGATAGGATAGGATAGAGGATAGGATAGGATAGAGGATAGGATAGGATGGAGGATAGGATAGGATAGAGGATAAGATAGGATAGGATATAATAGAGTATAGGATAGGATAGAGGATAGGATAGGATAGAGGGTAGGGTATAATTTGGATAGGATACAGGATAGCATAGGATAGAGGATAGGATAGGATAGAGGAAACGATATTATAGATGATAGGATAGGATAGACGATAGGATAGGATAGAGGATAGGATAGGATAGAGGATAGGTTAGAATAGAGGATAGGATAGGATAGAGGATAGGATAGGATAGAGGATAGGAAAGGATAGAGGATAGGATAGGATAGAGGATAGGATAGGATAGAGGATAGGATAGGATAGAGGATAGGATATAGGATAGGATAGGATAGAGGATAGGATAGAGGATAGGATAGGATAGAGGATAGGATAGGATAGAGGATAGGATAGGATAGAGGATAGGTTAGAATAGAGGATAGGATAGAGGATAGGATAGGATAGAGGATAGGAGAGGATTCAGGATAGGATAGAGAATATTATAGGATAGAGGATAGGATAGGATAGAGGAAACGATATTATAGAGGATAGGATAGGATAGAGGATAGTATAGGATAGAGGATAGGATCGGATACAGGATAGGATACGATAGAGGATAGGATAGAGGATTGGATAGGATACAGGATAGGATAGGTTAGAGGATAGGAGAGGATTCAGGATAGGATAGAGAATATTATAGGATAGAGGATAGGATAGGATAGAGAATATTATAGGATAGAGGATAGGATAGGATAGAGGATAGGATAGGATACAGGATAGGATAGGATAGAGGATAGGAGAGGATTCAGGATAGGATAGGATAGAGGATAGGATAGAGGATAGGATAGGATAGAGGATAGGATAGAGGATAGGATAGGATAGAGGATAGGATAGGATAGAGGATAGGATAGGATAGAGGATAGGATAGGATAGAGGATAGGATAGGATAGAGGATAGGATAGGATAGAGGATAGGATAGGATAGAGGATAGGATAGGATGGAGGATAGGATAGGATAGAGGATAGGATAGGATAGAGGATAGGATAGGATAGAGGATAGGATAGGATAGAGGATAGGATAGGATAGAGGATAGGATAGGATAGAGGAAACGATATTATAGAGGATAGGATAGGATAGAGGATAGGATAGAGGATAGGATAGAGGATAGGATAGAGGATAGGATAGAGGATAGGGTAGGATAGAGGATAGAGGATAGGATAGGATAGAGGATAGGATAGGATAGAGGATGGGATAGGATAGAGGATAGGATAGGATAGAGGATAGGATAGGATAGAGGATAGGATAGGATAGAGGATAGGATAGGATAGAGGATAGGATAGGATAGAGGATAGGATAGGATAGAGGATAGGATAGGATAGAGGATAGGATAGGATAGAGGATAGGATAGGATAGAGGATAGGATAGGATAGAGGATAGGAGAGGATACAGGATAAGATAGAGAATATTATAGGATAGAGGATAGGATAGGATAGAGGAAACGATATTATAGAGGATAGGATAGGATAGAGGATAGGATAGGATAGAGGATAGGTTAGAATAGAGGATAGGATAGAGGATAGGATAGGATAGGGTAGATGATAGGATAGGATAGAGGATAGGATAGGATAGAGGATATGATAGGATAGAGGATTGGATAGGATAGAGGATAGGATAGGATAGAGGATAGGATAAGATAAAGGATAGGATAGGATAGAGGATAGGATAGGATAGAGGATAGGATAGGATAGAGGATAGAATAGGATAGAGGATAGGATATAGGATAGGATAGGATAGGATAGAGGATAGGATAAAGGATAGGATAGGATAGAGGATAGGATAGGATAGAGGATAGGATAGGATAGAGGATAGGGTAGGATAGAGGATAGGATAGGATAGAGGATAGGTTAGAATAGAGGATAGGATAGAGGATAGGATAGGATAGAGGATAGGATAGGATAGGGGATAGGATAGGGTAGAGGATAGGATAAGATAAAGGATAGGATAGGATAGAGGATAGGATAGGATAGAGGATAGGATAGGATAGAGGATAGGATAGGATAGAGGATAGGATAGGATAGAGGATAGGATATAGGATAGAGGATAGGATAGGATAGAGGATAGGATAGGATAGAGGATA
>NW_027489524.1:0-37380 GCF_050948215.1 Halictus rubicundus
TCCTCTATCCTATCCCATCCTCTATCCTATCCTATCCTCTATCCTATCCTCTATCCTATCCTATCCTCTATCCTATCCTCTATCCTATCCTATCCTCTATCCTATCCTATCCTCTATCCTATCCCATCCTCTATACTATCCTATCCTCTATCCTATCCTATCCTCTATCCTATCCTATCCTCTATCCTATTCTATCCTCTATCCTATCCTATCCTCTATCTTATCCTATCCTCTATCCTATCCTATCCTCTATCCTATCCTATCCTCTATCCTATCCTATCCTCTATCCTCTCCTATCCTTTATACTAACCAATCCTCTATCCTATCCTATCCTCTATCCTATCCAATCCTCTATCCTATCCTATCCTCCATCGTCTCCTATCCTCTATCCTCTAATATCCTTTATACTATCCAATCCTCTATCCTATCATATCCTCTATCCTATCCTATCCTCCATCGTCTCCAATCCTCTAACCTATCCAATCAGATATCCTATCCTCTATCCTTTCCTATTCTCAATCCTATCCTATCCTCTATCCTCTAATATCCTTTATACTATCCAATCCTCTATCCTATCATATCCTCTATCCTAACCTATCCTCTATCCTATCCTATCCTCTATCCTATCCTATCCTCTATCCTATCCTATCCTCTATCCTATCCTATCCTCTATCGTATCCTATCCTCTATCCTATCCTATCCTCTATCGTATCCTATCCTCTATCCTATCCTATCCCCTATTTTATCCTCTATCGTATCCTATCCTCTGTCCTATAATATCCTCTATCCTATCCTCTATCCTATCCTATCCTCTATCCTATCCTATTCTCTATCCTATCCTATCCTCTATCCTATCCTATCCTCTATCATCTGCTCTATTCTATCCTATCCACTGTCCTATCCTATCCTCAATCCTATCCTATCCTCTATCCTCTCCTAGCCTTTATACTAACCAATCCTCTATCCTATCCTCTATCCTATCCTATCCTCCATCCTATCCTATCCTCTATCCTATCCTATCCTCTATCCTATCCTATCCTCAATCCTATCCTATCCTCTATCCTATCCAATCCTCTATCCTATCCTCTATCCTATCCTATCCTCTATCCTATCCTATCCTCTATCCTGTCCTATCCTCTATAATATCGTATCCTCTATCATATCCTATTCTCTTTCCTATTATATCATCTATCCTATCCAATCTCTATCCTATCCTATCATCTATCCTATCCTATCCTCGATCCTATCCTATCCTCTATCCTCTCCTATCCTTTATACTAACCAAACCTCTATCCTATCCTCTATCCTATCCTATCCTCAATCCTATCCTATCCTATGCTCTTTCCTATTCTATACTCTATCCTATCCTATCCTCTATCCTATCCTATACTCTATCCTATCCTATCCTCTATCCTAACCTATCCTCTATCCTATCCTATCCTCTATCCTATCCTATCCTTTATCCTATCCTTTCCTCTATCCTATCCTATCCTCTATCGTATCCTATCCTCTATCCTATCCTATCCTCTATCGTATCCTATCCTCTATCCTATCCTATCCCCTATTTTATCCTCTATCGTATCCTATCCTCTGTCCCATAATATCCTCTATCCTATCCTCTATCCTATCCTATCCTCTATCCTATCCTATTCTCTATCCTATCCTATCCTCTATCCTATCCTATCCTCTATCATCTGCTCTATTCTATCCTATCCACTGTCCTATCCTATCCTCAATCCTCTATCCTATACTCTATCCTATCCTCTATCCTATCCTATCATCTATCCTATCCTATCCTCGATCCTATCCTATCCTCTATCCTCTCCTATCCTTTATACTAACCAAACCTCTATCCTATCCTCTATCCTATCCTATCCTCAATCCTATCCTATCCTATGCTCTTTCCTATTCTATACTCTACCCTATCCTATCCTCTATCCTATCCTATACTCTATCCTATCCTATCCTCTATCCTAACCTATCCTCTATCCTATCCTATCCTCTATCCTATCCTATCCTCTATCCTATCCTCTATCCTATCCTATCCTCTATCCTATCCTATTCTCTATCCTATCCTATCCTCTATCCTATCCTATCCTCAATCCTATGCTATCCTCTATCCTATCCTATCCTCTATCCTATATTATCCTCTATCCTATCCTATCCTCTATCCTATCCTATCCTCTATCCTATCCTCTATCCTATCCTCTATCCTATCCTCTATCCTATCCTCTATCCTATCCTATCATCTATCCTATCCTATCCTCTATCATATCCTATCCTCCATCGTCTCCTATCCTCTATCGTATCCAATCCCCCATCCTATCCTCTATCCTATCCTATCCTCTATCTTATCCTATCCTCTATCCTATCCTATCCTCTATCCTATCCTATCCTCTATCCTATCCTATCCTCTATCCTCTCCTATCCTTTATACTAACCAATCCTCTATCCTATCCTCTATCCTATCCTATCCTCTATCCTATCCAATCCTCTATCCTATCCTATCCTCCATCGTCTCCTATCCTCTATCCTCTAATATCCTTTATACTATCCAATCCTCTATCCTATCATATCCTCTATCCTATCCTATCCTCCATCGTCTCCAATCCTCTAACCTATCCAATCAGATATCCTATCCTCTATCCTTTCCTATTCTCAATCCTATCCTATCCTCTATCCTCTAATATCCTTTATACTATCCAATCCTCTATCCTATCATATCCTCTATCCTAACCTATCCTCTATCCTATCCTATCCTCTATCCTATCCTATCCTCTATCCTATCCTATCCTCTATCCTATCCTATCCTCTATCGTATCCTATCCTCTATCCTATCCTATCCTCTATCGTATCCTATCCTCTATCCTATCCTATCCCCTATTTTATCCTCTATCGTATCCTATCCTCTGTCCTATAATATCCTCTATCCTATCCTCTATCCTATCCTATCCTCTATCCTATCCTATTCTCTATCCTATCCTATCCTCTATCCTATCCTATCCTCTATCATCTGCTCTATTCTATCCTATCCACTGTCCTATCCTATCCTCAATCCTATCCTATCCTCTATCCTCTCCTAGCCTTTATACTAACCAATCCTCTATCCTATCCTCTATCCTATCCTATCCTCCATCCTATCCTATCCTCTATCCTATCCTATCCTCTATCCTATCCTATCCTCAATCCTATCCTATCCTCTATCCTAACCTATCCTCTATCCTATCCTATCCTCTATCCTATCCTATCCTTTATCCTATCCTTTCCTCTATCCTATCCTATCCTCTATCGTATCCTATCCTCTATCCTATCCTATCCTCTATCGTATCCTATCCTCTATCCTATCCTATCCCCTATTTTATCCTCTATCGTATCCTATCCTCTGTCCCATAATATCCTCTATCCTATCCTCTATCCTATCCTATCCTCTATCCTATCCTATTCTCTATCCTATCCTATCCTCTATCCTATCCTATCCTCTATCATCTGCTCTATTCTATCCTATCCACTGTCCTATCCTATCCTCAATCCTCTATCCTATACTCTATCCTATCCTCTATCCTATCCTATCATCTATCCTATCCTATCCTCGATCCTATCCTATCCTCTATCCTCTCCTATCCTTTATACTAACCAAACCTCTATCCTATCCTCTATCCTATCCTATCCTCAATCCTATCCTATCCTATGCTCTTTCCTATTCTATACTCTACCCTATCCTATCCTCTATCCTATCCTATACTCTATCCTATCCTATCCTCTATCCTAACCTATCCTCTATCCTATCCTATCCTCTATCCTATCCTATCCTCTATCCTATCCTCTATCCTATCCTATCCTCTATCCTATCCTATTCTCTATCCTATCCTATCCTCTATCCTATCCTATCCTCAATCCTATGCTATCCTCTATCCTATCCTATCCTCTATCCTATATTATCCTCTATCCTATCCTATCCTCTATCCTATCCTCTATCCTATCCTCTATCCTATCCTCTATCCTATCCTATCATCTATCCTATCCTATCCTCTATCATATCCTATCCTCCATCGTCTCCTATCCTCTATCGTATCCAATCCCCCATCCTATCCTGTGTCCTATCCTATTCTCTATCCTATCCTTTATCCTATCCTATCCTCAATCCTATCACATCCTCAATCCTATCCTATCCTATGCTCTTTCCTATTCTATACTGTATCCAATCCTATCCTCTATCCTATCCTATTCTCTACCCTATCCTAACCTCTATCCTATCTTATCTTCTATCCTATCCTGTCCTCTATTCTATCCTATCCTCTACATTATGCTATCCTCTATCCTATCCTATCCTCTATCCTATCCTCTATCCTATCCTCTGTCCTATCCTATTCTCAATCCTATCGGATCCCCATCTTATCCTCTATCCTATCTTATCCTCTATCCTACCCTATCCTCTATCCTATCTTATCTTCTATCCTATCCTGTCCTCTATTCTATCCTATCCTCTATCCTATCCTATCCTCTATCCTATCCTATCCTCTATCCTATCCTATTCTCTATCCTATCCTATCCTCTATCCTATCCTATCCTCTATCATCTGCTCTATTCTATCCTATCCACTTTCCTATCCTATCCTCAATCCTCTATCCTATACTCTATCCTATCCTCTATCCTATCCTATCATCTATCCTATCCTATCCTCGATCCTATCCTATCCTCTATCCTCTCCTATCCTTTATACTAACCAAACCTCTATCCTATCCTCTATCCTATCCTATCCTCAATCCTATCCTATCCTATGCTCTTTATTATTCTATACTCTATCCTATCCTATCCTCTATCCTATCCTATACTCTATCCTATCCTATCCCCTATCCTAACCTATCCTCTATCCTATCCTATCCTCTATCCTATCCTATCCTCTATCCTATCCTATCCTCTATCCTATCCTATCCTCTATCGTATCCTATCCTCTATCCTATCCTATCCTCTATCGTATCCTATCCTCTATCCTATCCTATCCCCTATTTTATCCTCTATCGTATCCTATCCTCTGTCCTATAATATCCTCTATCCTATCCTCTATCCTATCCTATCCTCTATCCTATCCTATTCTCTATCCTATCCTATCCTCTATCCTATCCTATCCTCTATCATCTGCTCTATTCTATCCTATCCACTGTCCTATCCTATCCTCAATCCTATCCTATCCTCTATCCTCTCCTAGCCTTTATACTAACCAATCCTCTATCCTATCCTCTATCCTATCCTATCCTCCATCCTATCCTATCCTCTATCCTATCCTATCCTCTATCCTATCCTATCCTCAATCCTATCCTATCCTCTATCCTATCCAATCCTCTATCCTATCCTCTATCCTATCCTATCCTCTATCCTATCCTATCCTCTATCCTGTCCTATCCTCTATAATATCGTATCCTCTATCATATCCTATTCTCTTTCCTATTATATCATCTATCCTATCCAATCTCTATCCTATCCTATCATCTATCCTATCCTATCCTCGATCCTATCCTATCCTCTATCCTCTCCTCTCCTTTATACTAACCAAACCTCTATCCTATCCTCTATCCTATCCTATCCTCAATCCTATCCTATCCTATGCTCTTTCCTATTCTATACTCTATCCTATCCTATCCTCTATCCTATCCTATACTCTATCCTATCCTATCCTCTATCCTAACCTATCCTCTATCCTATCCTATCCTCTATCCTATCCTATCCTTTATCCTATCCTTTCCTCTATCCTATCCTATCCTCTATCGTATCCTATCCTCTATCCTATCCTATCCTCTATCGTATCCTATCCTCTATCCTATCCTATCCCCTATTTTATCCTCTATCGTATCCTATCCTCTGTCCCATAATATCCTCTATCCTATCCTCTATCCTATCCTATCCTCTATCCTATCCTATTCTCTATCCTATCCTATCCTCCATCCTATCCTATCCTCTATCATCTGCTCTATTCTATCCTATCCACTGTCCTATCCTATCCTCAATCCTCTATCCTATACTCTATCCTATCCTCTATCCTATCCTATCATCTATCCTATCCTATCCTCGATCCTATCCTATCCTCTATCCTCTCCTATCTTTTATACTAACCAAACCTCTATCCTATCCTCTATCCTATCCTATCCTCAATCCTATCCTATCCTATGCTCTTTCCTATTCTATACTCTACCCTATCCTATCCTCTATCCTATCCTATACTCTATCCTATCCTATCCTCTATCCTAACCTATCCTCTATCCTATCCTATTCTCAATCCTATCGGATCCCCATCTTATCCTCTATCCTATCTTATCCTCTATCCTACCCTATCCTCTATCCTATCTTATCTTCTATCCTATCCTGTCCTCTATTCTATCCTATCCTCTATCCTATCCTCTATTCTACCCTCTATCCTATCCTATCCTCAATCCTACCCTATCCTATATCGTATCCTATCCTGTACCCTATCCAATCCCCCATCCTATCCTCTATCCTATCCTCTATCCTATCCTATCCTCTATCCTATCCTATCCTCTATCCTATCCTATCCTCTATCCTATCCTATCCTCTATCCTATCCTATCCTCTATCCTATCCTATTCTCTATCCTATCCTATCCTCTATCATCTGCTCTATTCTATCCTATCCACTGTCCTATCCTATCCTCAATCCTATCCTATCCTCTATCCTCTCCTAGCCTTTATACTAACCAATCCTCTATCCTATCCTCTATCCTATCCTATCCTCCATCCTATCCTATCCTCTATCCTATCCTATCCTCTATCCTATCCTATCCTCAATCCTATCCTATCCTCTATCCTATCCAATCCTCTATCCTATCCTCTATCCTATCCTATCCTCTATCCTATCCTATCCTCTATCCTGTCCTATCCTCTATAATATCGTATCCTCTATCATATCCTATTCTCTTTCCTATTATATCATCTATCCTATCCAATCTCTATCCTATCCTATCATCTATCCTATCCTATCCTCGATCCTATCCTATCCTCTATCCTCTCCTATCCTTTATACTAACCAAACCTCTATCCTATCCTCTATCCTATCCTATCCTCAATCCTATCCTATCCTATGCTCTTTCCTATTCTATACTCTATCCTATCCTATCCTCTATCCTATCCTATACTCTATCCTATCCTATCCTCTATCCTAACCTATCCTCTATCCTATCCTATCCTCTATCCTATCCTATCCTTTATCCTATCCTTTCCTCTATCCTATCCTATCCTCTATCCTATCCTATCCTCTATCCTATCCTATTCTCTATCCTATCCTATCCTCTATCCTATCCTATCCTCTATCATCTGCTCTATTCTATCCTATCCACTGTCCTATCCTATCCTCAATCCTATCCTATCCTCTATCCTCTCCTAGCCTTTATACTAACCAATCCTCTATCCTATCCTCTATCCTATCCTATCCTCCATCCTATCCTATCCTCTATCCTATCCTATCCTCTATCCTATCCTATCCTCAATCCTATCCTATCCTCTATCCTATCCAATCCTCTATCCTATCCTCTATCCTATCCTATCCTCTATCCTATCCTATCCTCTATCCTGTCCTATCCTCTATAATATCGTATCCTCTATCATATCCTATTCTCTTTCCTATTATATCATCTATCCTATCCAATCTCTATCCTATCCTATCATCTATCCTATCCTATCCTCGATCCTATCCTATCCTCTATCCTCTCCTATCCTTTATACTAACCAAACCTCTATCCTATCCTCTATCCTATCCTATCCTCAATCCTATCCTATCCTATGCTCTTTCCTATTCTATACTCTATCCTATCCTATCCTCTATCCTATCCTATACTCTATCCTATCCTATCCTCTATCCTAACCTATCCTCTATCCTATCCTATCCTCTATCCTATCCTATCCTTTATCCTATCCTTTCCTCTATCCTATCCTATCCTCTATCGTATCCTATCCTCTATCCTATCCTATCCTCTATCGTATCCTATCCTCTATCCTATCCTATCCCCTATTTTATCCTCTATCGTATCCTATCCTCTGTCCCATAATATCCTCTATCCTATCCTCTATCCTATCCTATCCTCTATCCTATCCTATCCTCTATCCTATCCTATCCTCTATCCTATCCTATCCTCTATCCTATCCTATTCTCTATCCTATCCTATCCTCTATCATCTGCTCTATTCTATCCTATCCACTGTCCTATCCTATCCTCAATCCTATCCTATCCTCTATCCTCTCCTAGCCTTTATACTAACCAATCCTCTATCCTATCCTCTATCCTATCCTATCCTCCATCCTATCCTATCCTCTATCCTATCCTATCCTCTATCCTATCCTATCCTCAATCCTATCCTATCCTCTATCCTATCCAATCCTCTATCCTATCCTCTATCCTATCCTATCCTCTATCCTATCCTATCCTCTATCCTGTCCTATCCTCTATAATATCGTATCCTCTATCATATCCTATTCTCTTTCCTATTATATCATCTATCCTATCCAATCTCTATCCTATCCTATCATCTATCCTATCCTATCCTCGATCCTATCCTATCCTCTATCCTCTCCTATCCTTTATACTAACCAAACCTCTATCCTATCCTCTATCCTATCCTATCCTCAATCCTATCCTATCCTATGCTCTTTCCTATTCTATACTCTATCCTATCCTATCCTCTATCCTATCCTATACTCTATCCTATCCTATCCTCTATCCTAACCTATCCTCTATCCTATCCTATCCTCTATCCTATCCTATCCTTTATCCTATCCTTTCCTCTATCCTATCCTATCCTCTATCCTATCCTATCCTCTATCCTATCCTATTCTCTATCCTATCCTATCCTCTATCCTATCCTATCCTCTATCATCTGCTCTATTCTATCCTATCCACTGTCCTATCCTATCCTCAATCCTATCCTATCCTCTATCCTCTCCTAGCCTTTATACTAACCAATCCTCTATCCTATCCTCTATCCTATCCTATCCTCCATCCTATCCTATCCTCTATCCTATCCTATCCTCTATCCTATCCTATCCTCAATCCTATCCTATCCTCTATCCTATCCAATCCTCTATCCTATCCTCTATCCTATCCTATCCTCTATCCTATCCTATCCTCTATCCTGTCCTATCCTCTATAATATCGTATCCTCTATCATATCCTATTCTCTTTCCTATTATATCATCTATCCTATCCAATCTCTATCCTATCCTATCATCTATCCTATCCTATCCTCGATCCTATCCTATCCTCTATCCTCTCCTATCCTTTATACTAACCAAACCTCTATCCTATCCTCTATCCTATCCTATCCTCAATCCTATCCTATCCTATGCTCTTTCCTATTCTATACTCTATCCTATCCTATCCTCTATCCTATCCTATACTCTATCCTATCCTATCCTCTATCCTAACCTATCCTCTATCCTATCCTATCCTCTATCCTATCCTATCCTTTATCCTATCCTTTCCTCTATCCTATCCTATCCTCTATCGTATCCTATCCTCTATCCTATCCTATCCTCTATCGTATCCTATCCTCTATCCTATCCTATCCCCTATTTTATCCTCTATCGTATCCTATCCTCTGTCCCATAATATCCTCTATCCTATCCTCTATCCTATCCTATCCTCTATCCTATCCTATTCTCTATCCTATCCTATCCTCTATCCTATCCTATCCTCTATCATCTGCTCTATTCTATCCTATCCACTGTCCTATCCTATCCTCAATCCTCTATCCTATACTCTATCCTATCCTCTATCCTATCCTATCATCTATCCTATCCTATCCTCGATCCTATCCTATCCTCTATCCTCTCCTATCCTTTATACTAACCAAACCTCTATCCTATCCTCTATCCTATCCTATCCTCAATCCTATCCTATCCTATGCTCTTTCCTATTCTATACTCTACCCTATCCTATCCTCTATCCTATCCTATACTCTATCCTATCCTATCCTCTATCCTAACCTATCCTCTATCCTATCCTATTCTCAATCCTATCGGATCCCCATCTTATCCTCTATCCTATCTTATCCTCTATCCTACCCTATCCTCTATCCTATCTTATCTTCTATCCTATCCTGTCCTCTATTCTATCCTATCCTCTATCCTATCCTCTATTCTACCCTCTATCCTATCCTATCCTCAATCCTACCCTATCCTATATCGTATCCTATCCTGTACCCTATCCAATCCCCCATCCTATCCTCTATCCTATCCTCTATCCTATCCTATCCTCTATCCTATCCTATCCTCTATCCTATCCTATCCTCTATCCTATAATATCCTCTATCCTATCCTATCCTCTATCCTATCCTATTCTCTATCCTATCCTATCCTCTATCCTATCCTATCCTCTATCATCTGCTCTATTCTATCCTATCCACTTTCCTATCCTATCCTCAATCCTCTATCCTATACTCTATCCTATCCTCTATCCTATCCTATCATCTATCCTATCCTATCCTCGATCCTATCCTATCCTCTATCCTCTCCTATCCTTTATACTAACCAAACCTCTATCCTATCCTCTATCCTATCCTATCCTCAATCCTATCCTATCCTATGCTCTTTCCTATTCTATACTCTATCCTATCCTATCCTCTATCCTATCCTATACTCTATCCTATCCTATCCTCTATCCTAACCTATCCTCTATCCTATCCTATCCTCTATCCTATCCTATCCTCTATCCTATCCTATCCTCTATCCTATCCTATCCTCTATCGTATCCTATCCTCTATCCTATCCTATCCTCTATCGTATCCTATCCTCTATCCTATCCTATCCCCTATTTTATCCTCTATCGTATCCTATCCTCTGTCCTATAATATCCTCTATCCTATCCTCTATCCTATCCTATCCTCTATCCTATCCTATTCTCTATCCTATCCTATCCTCTATCCTATCCTATCCTCTATCATCTGCTCTATTCTATCCTATCCACTGTCCTATCCTATCCTCAATCCTCTATCCTATACTCTATCCTATCCTCTATCCTATCCTATCCTCTATCGTATCCTATTCTCTATCCTATCCTATCCTCTATCCTATCCTATCCTCTATCCTATCCTATCCTCTATCCTATCCTATCCTCAATCCTATCCTATCCTCTATCCTATCCTATTCTCTATCCTATCCTATCCTCTATCCAATCCTATCCTCTGTCCTATCCTATCCTATCCTCTATCCTATCCTATCCTATCCTCTATCCTATCCTATCCTCTATCCTATCCTACCCTCTATCCTATCCTATCCTCTATCCTATCCTATCCTCTTCCCTATAATATCCTCTATCCTATCCTATCCCCTATCCTATCCTATCCTATCCCCTATCCTATCCTATCCTCAATCCTATCCTATCCTATGCTCTATCCTATTCTATACTGTACCCAATCCTATCCTCTATCCTATCCTATTCTCTACACTATCCTAACCTCTATCCTATCCTATCCTCAACCCTATCCTATCCTCATTCCTATCCTATACTCCATTATATCCTATCCTCTATCCTATCCCATCCTCTATCCTATCCTATCCTCTATCCTATCCTCTATCCTATCCTATCCTCTATCCTATCCTATCCTCTATCCTATCCTATCCTCTATCCTATCCTACCCTCTATCCTATCCTATCCTCTATCCTATCCTATCCTCTATCCTAACCTATCCTCTATCCTATCCTATCCTCTATCCTATCCTATCCTCAACGCTATCCTATCCTCATTACTATCCTATCCTCTATCCTATCCTATCCTCAATCCTATCCTATCCTCTATCCTATCCTATTCTCTATCCTATCCTATCCTCTATCCAATCCTATCCTCTATCCTATCCTATCCTATCCTATCCTCTATCCTATCCTATCCTCTATCCTATCCTATCCTCTATCCTATCCTATCCTCTATCCTATCCTATCCTCTATCCTATCCTATCCTCTATCCTATCCTATCCTCTATCCTCTCCTATCCTTTATACTAACCAATCCTCTATCCTATCCTATCCTCTATCCTATCCAATCCTCTATCCTATCCTATCCTCCATCGTCTCCTATCCTCTATCCTCTAATATCCTTTATACTATCCAATCCTCTATCCTATCATATCCTCTATCCTATCCTATCCTCCATCGTCTCCAATCCTCTAACCTATCCAATCAGATATCCTATCCTCTATCCTTTCCTATTCTCAATCCTATCCTATCCTCTATCCTCTAATATCCTTTATACTATCCAATCCTCTATCCTATCATATCCTCTATCCTAACCTATCCTCTATCCTATCCTATCCTCTATCCTATCCTATCCTCTATCCTATCCTATCCTCTATCCTATCCTATCCTCTATCGTATCCTATCCTCTATCCTATCCTATCCTCTATCGTATCCTATCCTCTATCCTATCCTATCCCCTATTTTATCCTCTATCGTATCCTATCCTCTGTCCTATAATATCCTCTATCCTATCCTCTATCCTATCCTATCCTCTATCCTATCCTATTCTCTATCCTATCCTATCCTCTATCCTATCCTATCCTCTATCATCTGCTCTATTCTATCCTATCCACTGTCCTATCCTATCCTCAATCCTATCCTATCCTCTATCCTCTCCTAGCCTTTATACTAACCAATCCTCTATCCTATCCTCTATCCTATCCTATCCTCCATCCTATCCTATCCTCTATCCTATCCTATCCTCTATCCTATCCTATCCTCAATCCTATCCTATCCTCTATCCTATCCAATCCTCTATCCTATCCTCTATCCTATCCTGTCCTCTATCCTATCCTATCCTCTATCCTGTCCTATCCTCTATAATATCGTATCCTCTATCATATCCTATTCTCTTTCCTATTATATCATCTATCCTATCCAATCTCTATCCTATCCTATCATCTATCCTATCCTATCCTCGATCCTATCCTATCCTCTATCCTCTCCTATCCTTTATACTAACCAAACCTCTATCCTATCCTCTATCCTATCCTATCCTCAATCCTATCGTATCCTATGCTCTTTCCTATTCTATACTCTATCCTATCCTATCCTCTATCCTATCCTATACTCTATCCTATCCTATCCTCTATCCTAACCTATCCTCTATCCTATCCTATCCTCTATCCTATCCTATCCTTTATCCTATCCTTTCCTCTATCCTATCCTATCCTCTATCGTATCCTATCCTCTATCCTATCCTATCCTCTATCGTATCCTATCCTCTATCCTATCCTATCCCCTATTTTATCCTCTATCGTATCCTATCCTCTGTCCCATAATATCCTCTATCCTATCCTCTATCCTATCCTATCCTCTATCCTATCCTATTCTCTATCCTATCCTATCCTCTATCCTATCCTATCCTCTATCATCTGCTCTATTCTATCCTATCCACTGTCCTATCCTATCCTCAATCCTCTATCCTATACTCTATCCTATCCTCTATCCTATCCTATCATCTATCCTATCCTATCCTCGATCCTATCCTATCCTCTATCCTCTCCTATCCTTTATACTAACCAAACCTCTATCCTATCCTCTATCCTATCCTATCCTCAATCCTATCCTATCCTATGCTCTTTCCTATTCTATACTCTACCCTATCCTATCCTCTATCCTATCCTATACTCTATCCTATCCTATCCTCTATCCTAACCTATCCTCTATCCTATCCTATCCTCTATCCTATCCTATCCTCTATCCTATCCTCTATCCTATCCTATCCTCTATCCTATCCTATTCTCTATCCTATCCTATCCTCTATCCTATCCTATCCTCAATCCTATGCTATCCTCTATCCTATCCTATCCTCTATCCTATATTATCCTCTATCCTATCCTATCCTCTATCCTATCCTATCCTCTATCCTATCCTCTATCCTATCCTCTATCCTATCCTCTATCCTATCCTATCATCTATCCTATCCTATCCTCTATCATATCCTATCCTCCATCGTCTCCTATCCTCTATCGTATCCAATCCCCCATCCTATCCTCTATCCTATCCTATCCTCTATCTTATCCTATCCTCTATCCTATCCTATCCTCTATCCTATCCTATCCTCTATCCTATCCTATCCTCTATCCTCTCCTATCCTTTATACTAACCAATCCTCTATCCTATCCTCTATCCTATCCTATCCTCTATCCTATCCAATCCTCTATCCTATCCTATCCTCCATCGTCTCCTATCCTCTATCCTCTAATATCCTTTATACTATCCAATCCTCTATCCTATCATATCCTCTATTCTATCCTATCCTCCATCGTCTCCAATCCTCTAACCTATCCAATCAGATATCCTATCCTCTATCCTTTCCTATTCTCAATCCTATCCTATCCTCTATCCTCTAATATCCTTTATACTATCCAATCCTCTATCCTATCATATCCTCTATCCTAACCTATCCTCTATCCTATCCTATCCTCTATCCTATCCTATCCTCTATCCTATCCTATCCTCTATCCTATCCTATCCTCTATCGTATCCTATCCTCTATCCTATCCTATCCTCTATCGTATCCTATCCTCTATCCTATCCTATCCCCTATTTTATCCTCTATCGTATCCTATCCTCTGTCCTATAATATCCTCTATCCTATCCTCTATCCTATCCTATCCTCTATCCTATCCTATTCTCTATCCTATCCTATCCTCTATCCTATCCTATCCTCTATCATCTGCTCTATTCTATCCTATCCACTGTCCTATCCTATCCTCAATCCTATCCTATCCTCTATCCTCTCCTAGCCTTTATACTAACCAATCCTCTATCCTATCCTCTATCCTATCCTATCCTCCATCCTATCCTATCCTCTATCCTATCCTATCCTCTATCCTATCCTATCCTCAATCCTATCCTATCCTCTATCCTAACCTATCCTCTATCCTATCCTATCCTCTATCCTATCCTATCCTTTATCCTATTCTTTCCTCTATCCTATCCTATCCTCTATCGTATCCTATCCTCTATCCTATCCTATCCTCTATCGTATCCTATCCTCTATCCTATCCTATCCCCTATTTTATCCTCTATCGTATCCTATCCTCTGTCCCATAATATCCTCTATCCTATCCTCTATCCTATCCTATCCTCTATCCTATCCTATTCTCTATCCTATCCTATCCTCTATCCTATCCTATCCTCTATCATCTGCTCTATTCTATCCTATCCACTGTCCTATCCTATCCTCAATCCTCTATCCTATACTCTATCCTATCCTCTATCCTATCCTATCATCTATCCTATCCTATCCTCAATCCTATCCTATCCTCTATCCTCTCCTAGCCTTTATACTAACCAATCCTCTATCCTATCCTCTATCCTATCCTATCCTCCATCCTATCCTATCCTCTATCCTATCCTATCCTCTATCCTATCCTATCCTCAATCCTATCCTATCCTCTATCCTATCCAATCCTCTATCCTATCCTCTATCCTATCCTATCCTCTATCCTATCCTATCCTCTATCCTGTCCTATCCTCTATAATATCGTATCCTCTATCATATCCTATTCTCTTTCCTATTATATCATCTATCCTATCCAATCTCTATCCTATCCTATCATCTATCCTATCCTATCCTCGATCCTATCCTATCCTCTATCCTCTCCTATCCTTTATACTAACCAAACCTCTATCCTATCCTCTATCCTATCCTATCCTCAATCCTATCCTATCCTATGCTCTTTCCTATTCTATACTCTATCCTATCCTATCCTCTATCCTATCCTATACTCTATCCTATCCTATCCTCTATCCTAACCTATCCTCTATCCTATCCTATCCTCTATCCTATTATATCCTTTATCCTATCCTTTCCTCTATCCTATCCTATCCTCTATCGTATCCTATCCTCTATCCTATCCTATCCTCTATCGTATCCTATCCTCTATCCTATCCTATCCCCTATTTTATCCTCTATCGTATCCTATCCTCTGTCCCATAATATCCTCTATCCTATCCTCTATCCTATCCTATCCTCTATCCTATCCTATTCTCTATCCTATCCTATCATCTATCCTATCCTATCCTCTATCATCTGCTCTATTCTATCCTATCCACTGTCCTATCCTATCCTCAATCCTCTATCCTATACTCTATCCTATCCTCTATCCTATCCTATCATCTATCCTATCCTATCCTCGATCCTATCCTATCCTCTATCCTCTCCTATCCTTTATACTAACCAAACCTCTATCCTATCCTCTATCCTATCCTATCCTCAATCCTATCCTATCCTATGCTCTTTCCTATTCTATACTCTACCCTATCCTATCCTCTATCCTATCCTATACTCTATCCTATCCTATCCTCTATCCTAACCTATCCTCTATCCTATCCTATTCTCAATCCTATCGGATCCCCATCTTATCCTCTATCCTATCTTATCCTCTATCCTACCCTATCCTCTATCCTATCTTATCTTCTATCCTATCCTGTCCTCTATTCTATCCTATCCTCTATCCTATCCTCTATTCTACCCTCTATCCTATCCTATCCTCAATCCTACCCTATCCTATATCATATCCTATCCTGTTCCCTATCCAATCCCCCATCCTATCCTCTATCCTATCCTCTATCCTATCCTATCCTCTATCCTATCCTATCCTCTATCCTATCCTATCCTCTATCCTATCCTATCCTCTATCCTATCCTATCCTCTATCCTATCCTATTCTCTATCCTATCCTATCCTCTATCCTATCCTATCCTCTATCATCTGCTCTATTCTATCCTATCCACTTTCCTATCCTATCCTCAATCCTCTATCCTATACTCTATCCTATCCTCTATCCTATCCTATCATCTATCCTATCCTATCCTCGATCCTATCCTATCCTCTATCCTCTCCTATCCTTTATACTAACCAAACCTCTATCCTATCCTCTATCCTATCCTATCCTCAATCCTATCCTATCCTATGCTCTTTCCTATTCTATACTCTATCCTATCCTATCCTCTATCCTATCCTATACTCTATCCTATCCTATCCTCTATCCTAACCTATCCTCTATCCTATCCTATCCTCTATCCTATCCTATCCTCTATCCTATCCTATCCTCTATCCGATCCTATCCTCTATCGTCTCCTGTCCTCTATTCTATCCAACCTCCTATCCTATCCTCTATCCTATACTCTATCCTATCCTCTATCCTATCCTCTATCCACTATCCTATCGTATCCTCAATGCTATCCTATCGTTTTATCCACTCCTATCCTTTATACTACCCTATCCTCTATCCTATCCTATCCTCTATCCTATCCAATCCTACATCCTATCCTATCCTCCATCTTCTCCTATCCTCTATCCTATCCTATCCTCTATCCTATCCTATCCTCTATCCTATCCTATCATCTATCCTATCCTATCCTCGATCCTATCCTATCCTCTATCCTCTCCTATCCTTTATACTAACCAATCCTCTATCCTATGCTCTATCCTATCCTATCCTCAATCCTATCCTATCCTATCCTCTATCCTATCCTATCCTCTATCCTATCCTATCCTCTATCGTATCCTATCCTCTATCCTATCCTATCCTCTATCCTATCCTATCCTCTATCCTATGCTTTCCTCTATCCTATCCTATCCTCTATCCTATCCAATCCCCTATCCCATCCTATATCCTATCCTATCCTCTATCTTATCCTATCCTCTATCCTATCCTATCCTCTATCATATCCTATCCTCTATCCTATCCTATCCTCTATCCTCTCCTATCCTTTATACTAACCAATCCTCTATCCTATCCTCTATCCTATCCTATCCTCTATCCTATCCTCTATCCTATCCTATCCTCTATCCTATCCAATCCTCTATCCTATCCTATCCTCCATCGTCTCCTATCCTCTATCCTCTAATATCCTTTATACTATCCAATCCTCTATCCTATCATATCCCCTATCCTATCTTATCCTCCATCGTCTCCAATCCTCTATCCTATCCAATCCCATATCCTATCCTCTATTCTATCCTATCCTCTATCCTATATTATCCTGTATCCTATCCTATGATCTCTCCGATCCTATCCTCTATCGTCTCCTGTCCTCTATTCTATCCAACCTCCTATCCTATCCTCTATCCTATACTCTATCCTATCCTCTATCCTATCCTCTATCCTATCCTCTATCCACTATCCTATCGTATCCTCAATGCTATCCTATCGTTTTATCCTCTCCTATCCTTTATACTACCCTATCCTCTATCCTATCCTATCCTCTATCCTATCCAATCCTACATCCTATCCTATCCTCCATCTTCTCCTATTCTCTATCCTATACTATCCTCTATCCTATCCTATCCTCTATCCTATCCTATCATCTATCCTATCCTATCCTCGATCCTATCCTATCCTCTATCCTCTCCTATCCTTTATACTAACCAATCCTCTATCCTATGCTCTATCCTATCCTATCCTCAATCCTATCCTATCCTATCCTCTATCCTATCCTATCCTCTATCCTATCCTATCCTCTATCGTATCCTATCCTCTATCCTATCCTATCCTCTATCCTATCTTATCCTCTATCCTATCCTATCCTCTATCGTATCCTATCCTCTATCCTATTCTATCCTCTATCCTATTATATCCTCTATCCTATCCTATCCTCTATCCTATCCTATCCTCTATCCTATCCTATCCTCTATCCTATCCTATCCGCTATCCTATCATATCCTCTATCCTATAATATCCTCTATCCTATCCAATCTGTATCGTCCCAAGTCCTCTATCCTAGCAAATCCCCTATCTTATCCTCTATCGTCTCCTGCCCTCTATCCTATCCAATCCCCTATCCTATCTTCTATCGTCTCCTGTCCTGTATCCTATCCAATCCCCTATCCTGTTCTATCCTCTATCCTATCCTATCCTCAATCCTATCCTATCCTCTATCCTATCCTATCCTCTATCCTATCCTATCCTCTATCGTATCCTATCCTCTATCCTATCCTATCCTCTATCGTATCCTATCCTCTATCCTATCCTATCCCCTATTTTATCCTCTATCGTATCCTATCCTCTTTCCTATAATATCCTCTATCCTATCCTCTATCCTATCCTATCCTCTATCCTCTCCTAGCCTTTATACTAACCAATCCTCTATCCTATCCTCTATCCTATCCTATCCGCCATCCTATCCTATCCTCTATCCTATCCTATCCTCTATCCTATCCTATCCTCTATCATATCCTATCCTCAATCCTATCCTATCCTCTATCCTATCCAATCCTCTATCCTATCCTCTATCCTATCCTCTATCCTATCCTCTATCCTATCCTATCCTCTATCCTATCCTATCCTCTGTCCTATCCTCTATCCTATCCTCAACCCTATCCTATCCTCATTACTATCCTATACTCCATTATATCCTATGTGCTATCCTATCATATCCTCTATCCTATAATATCCTCTATCCTATCCAATCCTCTATCCTATACTCTATCCTATCCTCTATCCTATCCTATTCTCAATCCTATGCTATCCCCTATCCTATCCTATCCTCTATCCTATCCTATCCTCTATCCTATCCTCTATCCCATCCTCTATCCAATCCTATCCTCTATCCTATCCTATCCTCTATCCTATCCTATCCTCTATCGTATCCTATCCTCTACCCTATCCTATCCTCTATCCTATCCTATCCTCTATCCTATCCCATCCTCTATCCTATTCTATCCTCTATCCTATCCTATCCTCAATCCTATGCTATCCTCTATCCTATCCTATCCTCTATCCTATCCTATCCTCTATCCTATCCTCTATCCTATCCTCTATCCTATCCTCTATCCAATCCTATCCTCTATCCTATCCTCTATCCAATCCTATCCTCTATCCTATCCTATCCTATATCCTATCCTATATTCTATCCTATGTTATCCTCTATCCTATCCTATCCTCTATCCTATCCTATCCTCTATCCTATCCTATCCTCAATCCTATCCTATCCTCTATCCTATCCTATCCTCTATCATGTCCTATCCTCTATAATATCGTATCCTCTATCATATCCTATCCTCTTTCCTATTATATCATCTATCTTATCCAATCTCTATCGTCTCCTTTCCTCCATCCTATCCAATCCCCTATATTATCTTCTATCGTCTCCTGTCCTCTATCCTATCCAATCCCCTATCCTATCCTCTATCCTATCCTATCCTCTATCCTATCCTACCCTCAATCCTATCCTATCCTATGCTCTATCCTATTCTATACTCTATCCTATCCTATCCTATGCTCTATCCTATTCAATACTCTATCCTATCCTATCCTCTATCCTATCCTACCCTCAATCCTATCCTATCCTATGTTCTATCCTATTCAATACTCTATCCTATCCTATCCTCTATCCTATCCTATCCTCTATCCTATCCTATCCTATGCTCTATCCTATTCAATACTCTATCCTATCCTATCCTCTATCCTATCCTATACTCTATCCTATCCTATCCTCTATCCTATCCTATCCTCTATCCTAACCTATCCTCTATCCTATCCTATCCTCTTTCCTATCCTATCCTCTATAATATCGTATCCTCTATCATATCCTATACTCTTGCCTATAATATCATCTACCCTATCCTATCCTCTATCCTATCCAATCCCCTACCCTATCCTCTATCCTATCCTATCCTCTATCCTATCCTATCCTCTATCCTATCCTATCCTCTATAATATCGTATCCTCTATCATATCCTATACTCTTGCCTATAATATCATCTACCCTATCCTATCCTCTATCCTAACCAATCCCCTACCCTATCCTCTATCCTATCCTATCCTCTATCGTCTGCTCTATCCTATCCTATCCACTATCCTATCCTATCCTCAATGCTATCCTATTCTCTATCCTCACCTATCCTTTATACAATCCAATCCTCTATCCTATCCTATCCTCTATCCTATCCTATCCTCCATCGTCTCCTATCCTCTATCCTATCCAATCCCCTATCCTATCCTCATTCCTATCCTATACTCCATTATATCCTATCCGCTATCCTATCATATCCTCTATCCTATAATATCCTCTATCCTATCCAATCTCTATCGTCTCCTTTCCTCTATCCTATCCAATCCCCTATCTTATCTTCTATCGTCTCCTGTCCTCTATCCTATCCAATCCCCTATCGTATCCTCTATCCTATCCTATCCTCTATCCTATCCTACCCTCAATCCTATCCTATCCTATCCTCTATCCTAACCTATCCTCTATCCTATCCTATCCTCTATCCTATCCTATCCTGTATCCTATCCTATCCTCTATCCTATCCTATCCTCTATCCTGTCCTATCCTCTATAATATCGTATCCTCTATCATATCCTATCCTCTTTCCTATAATATCATCTATCCTATCCAATCTCTATCGTCTCCTTTCCTCTATCCTATCCAATCCCCTATCCTATCTTCTATCGTCTCCTGTCCTCTATCCTATCCAATCCCCTATCCTATCCTCTATCCTATCCTATCCTCTATCCTATCCTACCCTCAATCCTATCCTATCCTATCCTATGCTCTATCCTATTCAATACTCTATCCTATCCTATCCTCTATCCTATCCTATCCTATCCTCTATCCTATCCTATCCTCTATCCTAACCTATCCTCTATCCTATCCTATCCTCTATCCTATCCTATCCTGTATCCTATCCTATCCTCTACCCTATCCTATCCTCTATCCTGTCCTATCCTCTATAATATCGTATCCTCTATCATATCCTATACTCTTGCCTATAATATCATCTACCCTATCCTATCCTCTATCCTATCCAATCCCCTACCCTATCCTCTATCCTATCCTATCCTCTATCGTCTGCTCTATCCTATCCTATCCACTATCCTATCCTATCCTATTCTCTATCCTCACCTATCCTTTATACTATCCAATCCTCTATCCTATCCTATCCTCTATCCTATCCTATCCTCCATCGTCTCCTATCCTCTATCCTATCCAATCCCCTATCCTATCCTCTATCCTATCCTATCCTCTATCCTATCCAATCCCCTATCTTATCTTCTATCGTCTCCTGTCCTCTATCCTATCCAATCCCCTATCCTATCCTCTATCCTATCCTATCCTCTATCCTATCCTACCCTCAATTCTATCCTATCCTATGCTCTATCCTATTCAATACTCTATCCTATCCTATCCTCTATCCTATCCTATCCTCTATCCTATCCTATCCTCTATCCTATCCTATCCTCTATCCTAACCTATCCTCTATCCTATCCTATCCTCTACCCTATCCTATCCTGTATCCTATCCTATCCTCTATCCTATCCTATCCTCTATCCTGTCCTATCCTCTATAATATCGTAACCTCTATCATATCCTATACTCTTGCCTATAATATCATCTACCCTATCCTATCCTCTATCCTATCCAATCCCCTACCCTATCCTCTATCCTACCCTATCCTCTATCGTCTGCTCTATCCTATCCTATCCACTATCCTATCCTATCCTATTCTCTATCCTCACCTATCCTTTATACTATCCAATCCTCTATCCTATCCTATCCTCGATCCTATCCTATCCTCCATCGTCTCCTATCCTCTATCCTATCCAATCCCCTATCCTATCCTCTATCCTATCCAATCCCCTATCTTATCTTCTATCGTCTCCTGTCCTCTATCCTATCCAATCCCCTATCCTATCCTCTATCCTATCCTATCCTCTATCCTATCCTATCCTCTATCCTATCCTATCCTCTATCCTAACCTATCCTCTATCCTATAATATCCTCTATCCTATCCAATCCTCTATCCTATCCTCTATCATATCCTCTATCCTATCCTATCCTCTATCCTATCCTCTATCCTATCCTATCCTCTATCCTATCCTCTATCCTATCCTATCCTCTATCCTATCCTATCCTCTATCCTGTCCTATCCTCTTTAATGTCGTATCCTCTATCATATCCTATCCTCTTTCCTATTATATCATCTATCCTATCCAATCTCTATCGTCTCCTTTCCTCTATCCTATCCAATCCCCTATCTTATCTTCTATCGTCTCCTTTCCTCTATCCTATCCAATCCCCTATCTTATCTTCTATCGTCTCCTGTCCTCTATCCTATCCAATCCCCTATCGTATCCTCTATCCTATCCTCTATCCTATCCTTTCCTCTATCCTATCCTATCCTCTATCCTATTATATCATCTATCCTATCCAATCTCTATCGTCTCCTTTCCTCTATCCTATCCAATCCCCTATCTTATCTTCTATCGTCTCCTTTCCTCTATCCTATCCAATCCCCTATCTTATCTTCTATCGTCTCCTGTCCTCTATCCTATCCAATCCCCTATCGTATCCTCTATCCTATCCTATCCTCTATCCTATCCTCTATCCTATCCTTTCCTCTATCCTATCCTATCCTCTATCCTGTCCTATCCTCTTTAATGTCGTATCCTCTATCATATCCTATCCTCTTTCCTATAATATCATCTATCCTATCCAATCTCTATCGTCTCCTTTCCTCTATCCTATCCAATCCCCTATCCTATCTTCTATCGTCTCCTGTCCTCTATCCTATCCAATCCCCTATCCTATCCTCTATCCTATCCTATCCTCTATCCTATCCTACCCTCAACCCTATCCTATCCTATGCTCTATCCGATTCTATACTCTATCCTATCCCATCCTCTATCCTATCCTATCCTCTATCCTATCCTATCCTCTATCCTATCCTACCCTCAATCCTATCCTATCCTATCCTATGCTCTATCCTATTCAATACTCTATCCTATCCTATCCTCTATCCTATCCTATCCTATCCTCTATCCTATCCTATCCTCTATCCTAACCTATCCTCTATCCTATCCTATCCTCTATCCTATCCTATCCTGTATCCTATCCTATCCTCTACCCTATCCTATCCTCTATCCTGTCCTATCCTCTATAATATCGTATCCTCTATCATATCCTATACTCTTGCCTATAATATCATCTACCCTATCCTATCCTCTATCCTATCCAATCCCCTACCCTATCCTCTATCCTATCCTATCCTCTATCGTCTGCTCTATCCTATCCTATCCACTATCCTATCCTATCCTATTCTCTATCCTCACCTATCCTTTATACTATCCAATCCTCTATCCTATCCTATCCGCTATCCTATCCTATCCTCCATCGTCTCCTATCCTCTATCCTATCCAATCCCCTATCCTATCCTCTATCCTATCCTATCCTCTATCCTATCCAATCCCCTATCTTATCTTCTATCGTCTCCTGTCCTCTATCCTATCCAATCCCCTATCCTATCCTCTATCCTATCCTATCCTCTATCCTATCCTACCCTCAATTCTATCCTATCCTATGCTCTATCCTATTCAATACTCTATCCTATCCTATCCTCTATCCTATCCTATCCTCTATCCTATCCTATCCTCTATCCTATCCTATCCTCTATCCTAACCTATCCTCTATCCTATCCTATCCTCTACCCTATCCTATCCTGTATCCTACCCTATCCTCTATCCTATCCTATCCTCTATAATATCGTATCCTCTATCATATCCTATACTCTTGCCTATAATATCATCTACCCTATCCTATCCTCTATCCTATCCAATCCCCTACCCTATCCTCTATCCTACCCTATCCTCTATCGTCTGCTCTATCCTATCCTATCCACTATCCTATCCTATCCTATTCTCTATCCTCACCTATCCTTTATACTATCCAATCCTCTATCCTATCCTATCCTCTATCCTATCCTATCCTCCATCGTCTCCTATCCTCTACCCTATCCAATCCCCTATCCTATCCTCTATCCTATCCAATCCCCTATCTTATCTTCTATCGTCTCCTGTCCTCTATCCTATCCAATACCCTATCCTATCCTCTATCCTATCCTATCCTCTATCCTATCCTATCCTCTATCCTATCCTATCCTCTATCCTAACCTATCCTCTATCCTATAATATCCTCTATCCTATCCAATCCTCTATCCTATCCTCTATCATATCCTCTATCCTATCCTATCCTCTATCCTATCCTCTATCCTATCCTATCCTCTATCCTATCCTCTATCCTATCCTATCCTCTATCCTATCCTATCCTCTATCCTGTCCTATCCTCTTTAATGTCGTATCCTCTATCATATCCTATCCTCTTTCCTATTATATCATCTATCCTATCCAATCTCTATCGTCTCCTTTCCTCTATCCTATCCAATCCCCTATCTTATCTTCTATCGTCTCCTTTCCTCTATCCTATCCAATCCCCTATCTTATCTTCTATCGTCTCCTGTCCTCTATCCTATCCAATCCCCTATCGTATCCTCTATCCTATCCTATCCTCTATCCTATCCTCTATCCTATCCTATCCTCTATCCTCTCCTATCCTTTATACTAACCAATCCTCTATCCTATCCTCTATCCTATCCTATCCTCTATCCTATCCTATCCTCTATCATATCCTATCCTCTATCCTATCCTATCCTCTATCCTCTCCTATCCTCTATCCTATCCTATCCTCTATCCTATGCTATCCTCTATCCTATCCTATCCTCTATCCTATACTATCCGCTATCCTATCCTATCCTCTATCCTATCCTCTCCTGAACCCTATCCTATCCTCATTCCTAGCCTATACTCCATTATATCCTATCCGCTATCCTATCATATCCTCTATCCTATCCAATCCTCTATCCTATCCTCTATCCTATCCTATCCTCAACCCTATCCTATCATCATTCCTATCCTATAGTCCTTTATATCCTATCCGCTATCCTATCCAATCCTCTATAATATCCTCTATCCTATCCTCTATCCTATCCTCTATCCTATCCTCTATCCTATCCTATCCTCTATCCTATCCTATCCTCTATCCTATCCTATCCTCTATCCTATCCTATCCTCTATCCTATCCTATCCTCTATCCTATCCTATCCTCTATCCTATCCTATCCTCTATCCTATCCTATCCTCTATCCTATCCTATCCTCTATCCTATCCTATCCTCTATCCTATCCTATCCTCTATCCTATCCTATCCTCTATCCTATCCTATCCTCTATCCTATCCTATCCTCTATCCTATCCTATACTCTATCCTAACCTATCCTCTATCGTATCCTATTCTCTATCCTATCCTATCCTCTATAATATCGTATCCTCTATCATATCCTATCCTCTTGCCTATAATATCATCTACCCTATCCTATCCTCTATCCTATCCAATCCCCTACCCTATCCTCTATCCTATCCTATCCTCTATCGTCTGCTCTATCCTATCCTATCCACTATCCTATCCTATCCTCCATGCTATTCTATTCTCTATCCTCACCTATCCTTTATACTATCAAATCCTCTATCCTATCCTATCCTCTATCCTATGCTATCCTCCATCGTCTCCTATCCTCTATCCTATCCAATTCCCTATCCTATCGTCTATCCTATCCTATCCTCTATCCTATCCAATCCCCTATCTCATCATCTATCGTCTCCTGTCCTCTATCCTATCCAATCCCCTATCCTATCCTCTATCCTATCCTATCCTCTATCCTATACTGCCCTCAATCCTATCCTATCCTATGCTCTATCCTATTCTATACTCTATCCTATCCTCTATCCTATCCTATCCTCTATCCTAACCTATCCTCTATCCTGTCCTATCCTCTTTCCTATCCTATCCTCTATCCTATCCTATCCTCTATCCTATCCTATTCTCTATCCTAACCTATCCTCTATCCTATCCTATCCTCTATCATATCCTATCCTCAACGCTATCCTATCCTCATTCCTATCCTATAATCCATTATATCCTATCCGCTATCCTATCATATCCTCTAACCTATCCAATCCTCTATCCTATCCAATCCTCTATCCTATCCTCTATCCTATCCTATCCTCTATCCTATCCTCTATCCTATCCTCTATCCTATCCTATCCTCTATCCTATCCTATCCTCTATCCTATCCTATTCTCTATCCTATCCTATCCTCTATCCTAACCTATCCTCTATCCTATCCTATCCTCTATCCTATCCTATCCTCAACGCTATCCTATCCTCTATCCTATCCTATCCTCAACGCTATCCTATCCTCATTACTATCCTATACTCCATTATATCCTATCCGCTATCGTATCATATCCTCTATCCTATAATATCCTCTATCCTATCCAATCCTCTATCCTATCCTCTATCATATCCTCTATCCTATCCTATCGTCTATCCTATCCTCTATCCTATCCTATCCTCTATCCTATCCTCTATCCTATCCTATCCTCTATCCTATCCTATCCTATCCTCTATCCTATCCAATCTCTATCGTCTCCTTTCCTCTATCCTATCCAATCCCCTATCCTATCTTCTATCGTCTCCTGTCCTCTATCCTATCCAATCCCCTATCCTATCCTCCATCCTATCCTATCCTCTATCCTAACCTATCCTCTGTCTTATCCTATCCTCTATCCTATCCTATCCTGAAACCTATCCTATCCTCCTTCCTATCCTATACTCCATTATATCCTATCCGCTATCCTATCATATCCTCTATCCTATCCTCTATCCCATCCTCTATCCTATCCTATCCTCTATCCTATCCTATCCTCTGTCCTATCCTATCCTCTATCCTCTCCTATCCTCTATCCTATCCTATCCTATCCTCTATCCTATGCTATCCTCTATCCTATCCTATCCTCTATCCTATCCTATCCTCAACGCTATCCTATCCTCATTCCTATCCTATGCTCCATTATATCCTATCCGCTATCCTATCATATCCTCTATCCTATAATATCCTCTATCCTATCCAATCTCTATCGTCTCCTTTCCTCTATCCTATCCAATCCCCTATCTTATCTTCTATCGTCTCCTGTCCTCTATCCTATCCAATCCCCTATCCTATCCCCTATCCTATCCTATCCTCTATCCTATCCTATCCTATCCTCTATCCTATCCTATCCTCTATCCTATCCTATCCTCTATCCTATCCTATCCTCTATCCTAACCTATCCTCTATCCTGTCCTATCCTCTTTCCTATCCTATCCTCTATCCTATCCTACCCTCTATCCTATCCTACCCTCAATTCTATCCTATCCTATGCTCTATCCTATTCTATACTCTATCCTATCCCATCCTCTATCCTATCCTATCCTCTATCCTATCCTATCCTCTATCCTATTCTATCCTCTATCCTAACCTATCCTCTATCCTATCCTATCCTGTATCCTATCCTATCCTCTATCCTATCCTATCCTCTATCCTGTCCTATCCTCTATAATATCGTATCCTCTATCCTATCCTATCCTCTATACTATCCTATCCTCTATCCTATCCTATCCTCAATCCTATCCTATCCTCTATCCTCTCCTATCCTTTATACTAACCAATCCTCTATACTATCCTCTATCCTATCCTATCCTCTATCCTATCCTATCCTCTATCCTATCCTATCCTATCCTCTATCCTATCCTATCCTCTATCCTCTCCTATCCTCTATCCTATCCTATCCTCTATCCTATCCTATCCTATCCTCTATCCTAACCTATCCTCTGACTTATCCTATCCTCTATCCTATCCTATCCTGAAACCTATCCTATCCTCATTCCTCTCCTATACTCCATTATATCCTATCCGCTATCCTATCATATCCTCTATCCTATCCTCTATCCTATCCTCTATCCTATCCTATCCTCTATCCTATCCTATCCTCTATCCTATCCTATCCTCTATCCTCTCCTATCCTCTATCCTATCCTATCCTCTATCCTATGCTATCCTCTATCCTATCCTATCCTCTATCCTATACTATCCGCTATCCTATCCTATTCTCTATCCTATCCTCTCCTGAACCCTATCCTATCCTCCTTCCTAACCTATACTCCATTATATCCTATCCGATATCCTATCATATCCTCTATCCTATCCTATCCTCTATCCTATCCTATCCTATCCTCTATCCTATCCTATCCTCTATCCTATCCTATCCTCTATCCTATCCTATCCTCTATCCTATCCTATCCTCTATCCTATCCTATACTCTATCCTAACCTATCCTCTATCGTATCCTATTCTCTATCCTATCCTATCCTCTATAATATCGTATCCTCTATCATATCCTATCCTCTTGCCTATAATATCATCTACCCTATCCTATCCTCTATCCTATCCAATCCCCTACCCTATCCTCTATCCTATCCTATCCTCTATCGTCTGCTCTATCCTATCCTATCCACTATCATATCCTATCCTCAATGCTATCCTATTCTCTATCCTCACCTATCCTTTATACTATCAAATCCTCTATCCTATCCTATCCTCTATCCTATGCTATCCTCCATCGTCTCCTATCCTCTATCCTATCCAATCCCCTATCCTATCCTCTATCCTATCCTATCCTCTATCCTATCCAATCCCCTATCTTATCATCTATCGTCTCCTGTCCTCTATCCTATCCAATCCCCTATCCTATCCTCTATCCTATCCTATCCTCTATCCTATACTGCCCTCAATCCTATCCTATCCTATGCTCTATCCTATTCTATACTCTATCCTATCCTATCCTCTATCCTATCTTATCCTCTATCCTATCCTATCCTCTATCCTAACCTATCCTCTATCCTATCCTATCCTCTTTCCTATCCTATCCTCTATCCTATCCTATCCTCTATCCTAACCTATCCTATATCCTATCCTACCCTCAATCCTATCCTATCCTATGCTCTATCCTATTCTATACTCTATCCTATCCTATCCTCTACCCTATCCTATCCTCTATCCTATCCTATCCTCTATCCTATCCTATCCTCTATCCTATCCTATCCTCTATCCTATCCTATCCTCTATCCTATCCTATCCTCTATCCTATCCTATCCTCTATCCTATCCTATCCTCAATCCTATCCTATCCTCTATCCTCTCCTATCATTTATACTAACCAATCCTCTATCCTATCCTCTATCCTATCCTATCCTCTATCCTATCCTATCCTCTATCCTATCCTATCCTCTATCCTATCCTATCCTCTATCCTATCCTATCCTCTATTGTATCCTATCCTCCATCCTATCCTATCCTCCATCCTCTCCTATCCTCTATCCTATCCTATCCTCTATCCTATCCTATCCTATCCTCTATCCTAACCTATTCTCTATCTTATCCTTTCCTCCATCCTATCCAATCCCCTATCTTATCTTCTATCGTCTCCTGTCCTCTATCCTATCCAATCCCCTATCCTATCCTCTATCATATCCTATCCTCTATCCTATCCTACCCTCAATCCTATCCTATCCTATGCTCTATCCTATTCTATACCCTATCCTATCCCATCCTCTGTCCTATCCTATCCTCTATCCTATCCTATCCTCTATCCTATCCTATCCTCTATCCTATCCCATCCTCTATCCTATCCAATCCTCTATTCTATCCTCTATCCTATCCTCTATCCTATCCTCTATCCTATCCTATCCTCAACCCTATCCTATCCTCATTCCTATCCTATAGTCCATTATATCCTATCCGCTATCCTATCATATCCTCTATCCTATCCAATCCTCTATCCTATCCTCTATCCTATCCTATCCTGTATCCTATCCTATCCTCTATCCTATCCTATCCTCTATCCTGTCCTATCCTCTATAATATCGTATCCTCTATCATATCCTATCCTCTTTCCTATAATATCATCTATCCTATCCAATCTCTATCGTCTCCTTTCCTCTATCCTATCCAATCCCCTATCCTATCTTCTATCGTCTCCTGTCCTCTATCCTATCCAATAACCTATCCTATCCTCTATCCTATCCTATCCTCTATCCTATCCTATCCCCTATCCTATCCTATCCTCTATCCTATCCTATCCTCTATCCTCTCCTATCCTCTATACTATCTGATCCTCTATCCTATCCTATCCTATCCTCTATCCTAACCTATCCTCTATCTTATCCTATCCTCTATCCTATCCTATCCTCTATCCTATCCTATCCTCAATCCTATCCTATCCTCTATCCTATCCTATCCTCTATCCTGTCCTATCCTCTATAATATCGTATCCTCTATCATATCCTATCCTCTTTCCTATAATATCATCTATCCTATCCAATCTCTATCGTCTCCTTTCCTCTATCCTATCCAATCCCCTATCCTATGTTCTATCGTCTCCTGTCCTCTATCCTATCCAATCCCCTATCCTATCCTCTATCCTATCCTATCCTCTATCCTATCCTATCCTCTATCCTGTCCTATCCTCTTTAATGTCGTATCCTCTATCATATCCTATCCTCTTTCCTATTATATCATCTATCCTATCCAATCTCTATCGTCTCCTTTCCTCTATCCTATCCAATCCCCTATCTTATCTTCTATCGTCTCCTGTCCTATATCCTATCCAATCCCCTATCCTTTCCTCTATCCTATCCCATCCTCTATCCTATCCTATCCTCTATCCTATCCTATCCTCTATCCTATTCTATACTCTATCCTAACCTATCCTCTATCCTATCCTATCCTGTATCCTATCCTGTCCTCTATCCTATCCTATCCTCTATCCTGTCCTATCCTCTATAATATCGTATCCTCTATCCTATCCTATCCTCAATCCTATCCTATCCTCTATCCTCTCCTATCCTTTATACTAACCAATCCTCTATCCTATCCTCTATCCTATCCTATCCTCTATCCTATCCTATCCTCTATCCTATCCTATCCTCTATCCTATCCTCTATCCTCTCCTATCCTCTATCCTATCCTATCCTCTATCCTATCCTATCCTCTATCCTATCTTATCCTATCCTCTATCCTAACCTATCCTCTGTCTTATCCTATCCTCTATCCTATCCTATCCTGAAACCTATCCTATCCTCATTCCTATCCTATACTCCATTATATCCTATCCGCTATCCTATCATATCCTCTTTCCTATAATATCATATATCCTATCCAATCTCTATCGTCTCCTGTCCTCTATCCTATCCAATCCCCTATCCTATCCTCTATCCTATCCTATCCTCTATCCTATCCTATCCTATATCCTATCCTATCCTCTATCCTATCCTATCCTCAATCCTATCCTATCCTCTATCCTCTCCTATCCATTATACTAACCAATCCTCTATCCTATCCTCTATCCTATCCTATCCTCTATCCTATCTTATCCTCTATCCTAACCTATCCTCTATCCTCTCCTATCCTCTATCCTATCCTATCCTCTATGATATCCTATCCTCTATCCTATCCTATCCTCTATCCTAACCTATCCTCTATACTATCCTATCCTCTTTCCTATCCTATCTTCTATCCTATCCTATTCTCTATCCTAACCTATCCTCTATCCTATCCTATCCTCTATCCTATCCTATCCTCAACGCTATCCTATCCTCATTCCTATCCTATAGTCCATTATATCCTATCCGCTATCCTATCCAATCCTCTATCCTATCCTCTATCCTATCCTCTATCCTCTCCTATCCGTTATACTAACCAATCCTCTATCCTATCCTCTATCCTATCCTATCCTCTATCCTATCTTATCCTCTATCCTAACCTATCCTCTATCCTCTCCTATCCTCTATCCTATCCTATCCTCTATCCTATGCTATCCTATCCTCTATCCTATCCTATCCTCTATCCTATCCTATCCTCTATCCTATCCTATCCTCTATCCTATCCTATCCTATCCTCTATCCTATCCTATCCTCTATCCTGTCCTATCCTCTATCCTATCCTATCCTCTATCCTATCCTATCCTCTATCCTATCCAATCCTATCCTCTATCCTATCCTATCCTCTATCCTATCCTCTATCCTATCCTATACTCTATCCTAACCTATCCTCTATCCTATCCTATCCTCTATCCTGTCCTATCCTCTTTAATGTCGTATCCTCTATCATATCCTATCCTCTTTCCTATTATATCATCTATCCTATCCAATCTCTATTGTCTCCTTTCCTCTATCCTATCCTATCCTCTATCCTATCCTATCCTCTATCCTATCCGATCCTCTATCCTATCCTATCCTCTATCCTATCCCATCCTCTATCCTATCCTATCCTCTATCCTATCCTATCCTCTATCCTATCCTATCCTCTATCCTAACCTATCCTCTATCCTATCCTATCCTGTATCCTATCCTATCCTCTATCCTATCCTATCCTCTATCCTGTCCTATCCTCTATAATATCGTATCCTCTATCCTATCCTATCCTCTATCCTATCCTATCCTCTATCCTATCCTATCCTCTATCCTATCCTATCCTCAATCCTATCCTATCCTCTATCCTCTCCTATCCTTTATACTAACCAATCCTCTATCCTATCCTCTATCCTATCCTATCCTCAACGCTATCCTATCCTCATTACTATCCTATACTCCATTATATCCAATCTCTATCGTCTCCTTTCCTCTATCCTATCCAATCCCCTATCTTATCTTCTATCGTCTCCTGTCCTATATCCTATCCAATCCCCTATCCTTTCCTCTATCCTATCCCATCCTCTATCCTATCCTATCCTCTATCCTATCCTATCCTCTATCCTATTCTATACTCTATCCTAACCTATCCTCTATCCTATCCTATCCTGTATCCTATCCTGTCCTCTATCCTATCCTATCCTCTATCCTGTCCTATCCTCTATAATATCCTATCCTCTATCCTATCCTATACTCTATCCTATCCTATCCTCAATCCTATCCTATCCTCTATCCTCTCCTATCCTTTATACTAACCAATCCTCTATCCTATCCTCTATCCTATCCTATCCTCTATCCTATCCTATCCTCTATCCTATCCTATCCTCTATCCTATCCTATCCTCTATCCTCTCCTATCCTCTATCCTATCCTATCCTCTATCCTATCCTATCCTCTATCCTATCTTATCCTATCCTCTATCCTAACCTATCCTCTGTCTTATCCTATCCTCTATCCTATCCTATCCTGAAACCTATCCTATCCTCATTCCTATCCTATACTCCATTATATCCTATCCGCTATCCTATCATATCCTCTTTCCTATAATATCATATATCCTATCCAATCTCTATCGTCTCCTTTCCTCTATCCTATCCAATCCCCTATCCTATCTTCTATCGTCTCCTGTCCTCTATCCTATCCAATCCCCTATCCTATCCTCTATCCTATCCTATCCTCTATCCTATCCTATCCTATATCCTATCCTATACTCTATCCTATCCTATCCTCAATCCTATCCTATCCTCTATCCTCTCCTATCCATTATACTAACCAATCCTCTATCCTATCCTCTATCCTATCCTATCCTCTATCCTATCTTATCCTCTATCCTAACCTATCCTCTATCCTCTCCTATCCTCTATCCTATCCTATCCTCTATGATATCCTATCCTCTATCCTATCCTATCCTCTATCCTAACCTATCCTCTATACTATCCTATCCTCTTTCCTATCCTATCTTCTATCCTATCCTATTCTCTATCCTAACCTATCCTCTATCCTATCCTATCCTCTATCCTATCCTATCCTCAACGCTATCCTATCCTCATTCCTATCCTATAGTCCATTATATCCTATCCGCTATCCTATCCAATCCTCTATCCTATCCTCTATCCTATCCTCTATCCTATCCTATCCTCTATCCTATCCTATCCTCTATCCTATCCTATCCTCTATCATATCCTATCCTCTATCCTATCCTATCCTCTATCCTATCCTATCCTCTATCCTATCCTATCCTATCCTCTATCCTATCCAATCTCTATCGTCTCCTTTCCTCTAACCTATCCAATCCCCTATCCTATCTTCTATCGTCTCCTGTCCTCTATACTATCCAATCCCCTATCCTATCCTCTATCCTATCCTATCCTCTATCCTATCCTATCCTCTATCCTATCCTATCCTCTATCCTATCCTATCCTCTATCCTATCCTATCCTCAATCCTATCCTATCCTCTATCCTCTCCTATCCTCTATCCTCTCCTATCCTCTATCCTCTCCTATCCGTTATACTAACCAATCCTCTATCCTATCCTATCCTCTATCCTATCTTATCCTCTATCCTAACCTATCCTCTATCCTCTCCTATCCTCTATCCTATCCTATCCTCAACGCTATCCTATCCTCTATCCTATCCTATCCTCTATCCTAACCTATCCTCTATCCTATCCTATCCTCTTTCGTATCCTATCCTCTATCCTATCCTATTCTCTATCCTAACCTATCCTCTATCCTATCCTATCCTCTATCCTATCCTATCCTCAACGCTATCCTATCCTCATTCCTATCCTATACTCCATTATATCCTATCCGCTATCCTATCATATCCTCTATCCTATAAAATCCTCTATCTTATCCAATCCTCTATCCTATCCTCTATCCTATCCAATCCTCTATCCTATCTTCTATCGTCTCCTGTCCTCTATACTATCCAATCCCCTATCCTATCCTCTATCCTATCCTATCCTCTATCCTATCCTATCCTCTATCCTATCCTATCCTCTATCCTATCCTATCCTCAATCCTATCCTATCCTCTATCCTCTCCTATCCGTTATACTAACCAATCCTCTATCCTATCCTCTATCCTATCCTATCCTCTATCCTATCTTATCCTCTATCCTAACCTATCCTCTATCCTCTCCTATCCTCTATCCTATCCTATCCTCAACGCTATCCTATCCTCTATCCTATCCTATCCTCTATCCTAACCTATCCTCTATCCTATCCTATCCTCTTTCGTATCCTATCCTCTATCCTATCCTATTCTCTATCCTAACCTATCCTCTATCCTATCCTATCCTCTATCCTATCCTATCCTCAACGCTATCCTATCCTCATTCCTATCCTATACTCCATTATATCCTATCCGCTATCCTATCATATCCTCTATCCTATAAAATCCTCTATCTTATCCAATCCTCTATCCTATCCTCTATCCTATCCAATCCTCTATCCTATCCTCTATCCTATCCTCTATCCTATCCTATCCTCTATCCTATCCTATTCTCTATCCTATCCTATCCTCTATCCTAACCTATCCTCTATCCTATCCTATCCTCTATCCTATCCTATCCTCTATCCTATCCTATCCTCTATCCTATCATATCCTCAATCCTATCCTATCCTCTATCCTATCCTATCCTCAATCCTATCCTATCCTCTATCCTCTCCTATCCCCTATCTTATCTTCTATCGTCTCCTGTCATCTATCCTATCCAATCCCCTATCCTATCCTCTATCCTATCCTATTATCTATCCTATCCTACCCTCAATCCTATCCTATCCTATGCTCTATCCTATCCTATCCTCTATCCTATCCTATCCTCTATCCTATCCTATCCTCTATCCTATCCTATCCTCTATCCTATCATATCCTCTATCCTATCCTATCCTCTATCCTATCCTATCCTCTATCCTATCCTATCCTCTATCCTATACTATCCTCTATCCTATCCTATCCTCTATCCTATCCTATCCTCTACCCTATCCTATCTTCTATCCTATCCTATCCTCTATCCTATCCTATCCTCTATCCTATCCTATCCTCTATCCCATCCTATCCTCTATCCTATCCTCTCCTCTATGCTATCCTATCCTCTATCCTATGCTATCCTATCCTCTATCCTATCCTATCCTCTATCCTATCCTATCCTCTATCCTATCCTATCCTCTATCCTATCCTATCCTATCCTCTATCCTATCCTATCCTCTATCCTGTCCTATCCTCTATCCTATCCTATCCTCTATCCTATCCTATCCTCTATCCTATCCTATCCTATCCTCTATCCTATCCTATCCTCTATCCTATCCTATCCTCTATCCTATCCTCTATCCTATCCTATACTCTATCCTAACCTATCCTCTATCCTATCCTATACTCTATCCTGTCCTATCCTCTTTAATGTCGTATCCTCTATCATATCCTATCCTCTTTCCTATTATATCATCTATCCTATCCAATCTCTATTGTCTCCTTTCCTCTATCCTATCCTATCCTCTATCCTATCCTATCCTCTATCCTATCCGATCCTCTATCCTATCCTATTCTCTATCCTATCCCATCCTCTATCCTATCCTATCCTCTATCCTATCCTATCCTCTATCCTATCCTATCCTCTATCCTAACCTATCCTCTATCCTATCCTATCCTGTATCCTATCCTATCCTCTATCCTATCCTATCCTCTATCCTGTCCTATCCTCTATAATATCGTATCCTCTATCCTATCCTATCCTCTATCCTATCCTATCCTCTATCCTATCCTATCCTCTATCCTATCCTATCCTCAATCCTATCCTATCCTCTATCCTCTCCTATCCTTTATACTAACCAATCCTCTATCCTATCCTCTATCCTATCCTATCCTCAACGCTATCCTATCCTCATTACTATCCTATACTCCATTATATCCTATCCGCTATCGTATCATATCCTCTATCCTATAATATCCTCTATCCT
>NW_027489525.1:0-37367 GCF_050948215.1 Halictus rubicundus
CTCTATCCTATCCTATCCTCTATCCTATCCTATCCTCTATCCTATCCTATCCTCTATCCTATATTATCCTCTATCCTATCCCATCCTCTATCCTATCCTATCATCTATCCTATCCTATCCTCATCCTCTATCTATCCTCTATCCTATCCTATCCTCTATCCTATCCTATCCTCTATCCTATCCTATCCTCTATCCTATCCTATCCTCTATCCATCTATCCTCTATCCTATCCAATCCTCTATCCTATCCTATCCTCTCTCCTATCCTATCCTCCATCCTATCCTATCCTCTATCCTATCCTATCCTGTATCATATCCTATCCTCTATCCTATCCTATACTCTATAATATCCTATCCTCTATCCTATCCTATCCTCTATCCTATATTATCCTCTATCCTATCCTATCCTCTATCCTATCCTATCCTCTATCCTATCCTATCCTCTATCCTATATTATCCTCTATCCTATCTCTCTATCCTATCCTATCCTCTATCCTATCCTATCCTCTATCCTATCCTATCCTCTATCCTATCCTATCCTCTATCCTATCCTATCCTCTATCCTATCCTATCCTCTATCCTATCCTATCCTCTATCCTATCCTCTATCCTATCCTATCCTCTATCCTATCCTATCCTCTATCCTATCCTATCCTCTATCCTATCCAACCTCTATCCTATCCTATCATCTATCCTATCCTATCCTCTATCCTATTCCTATCCTCTATCCTATCCTATCCTCTATCCTATCCTATCCTCTATCCTATCCTATCCTCTATCCTATCCTATCCTCTATCCTATCCTATCCTCTATCCTATCCTATCCTCTATCCTATCCTCTAACCTCCTCTATCCTATCCTATCCTCTATCCTATCCTATCCTCTATCCTATCCAATTCCAATCCTATCCTCCTATACCTATCCAATCCTCTATCCTATCTATCCTCTATCCTATCTATCCTCTATCCTATCCTATCCTCTATCCTATCCTATCCTCTATCCTATCCTATCCTATCCTCTATCCTATCCTATCTATCCTATCCTATCCTCTATCCTATCCTATCCTCTATCCTATCCTATCCTCTATCCTATCCTATCCTCTATCCTATCTATCCCTATCCTATCCTCTATCCTATCCTATCCTCTATCCTATCCTATCCTCTATCCTATCCTATCCTCTATCTATCCTATCCTCTAACCTCTAATCCTATCCTATCCTCTATCCTATCCTATCCTCTATCCTATCCTATCCTCTATCCTATCCTATCCTCTATCCTATCCTATCCTCTATCCTATCCTATCCTCTATCCTATCCTATCCTCTATCCTATCCTATCCTCTATCCTATCCTATCCTCTATCCTATCCTATCCTCTATCCTATCCTATCCTCTATCCTATCCTATCCTCTATCCTATCCTATCCTCTATCCTATCCTCTATCCTATCCTATCCTCTATCCTATCCTCTATCCTATCCTATCCTCTATCCTATACTATCCTCTATCCTATCCTATCCTCTATCATATCCTATCCCTCTATCCTATCCTATCCTCTATCCTATCCTATCCTCTATCCTATCCTATCCTCTATCCTATCCTATCCTCTATCCTATCCTATCCTCTATCCTCAACCTATCCTATCCACTCATCCTATCCTATCCTCTATCCTATCCTATCCTCTATCATATCCAAACCTCTATCCTATCCAACCAATCCTATCCTCTATCCTATCCTATCCTCTATCCTATCCTATCCTCTATCCTATATTATCCTCTAACCTATCCCATCCTCTATCCTATCCTATCATCTATCCTATCCTATCCTCTGTCCTATCTATCCTCTATCCTATCCTATCCTCTATCCTATCCTATCCTCTATCCTATCCTATCCTCTATCCTATCCTATCCTCTATCCTATCCTATCCTCTATCCTATCCTATCCTCTATCCTATCCTATCCTCTATCCTATCCTATCCTCTATCCTATCCTATCCTCTATCCTATCCTATCCTCTATAATATCCTATCCTCTATCCTATCCTATCCTCTATCCTATCTTATCCTCTATCCTATCCTATCCTCTATCCTATCCTATCCTCTATCCTATCCTATCCTCTATCCTATATTATCCTCTATCCTATCCTATCCTATCCTCTATCCTATCCTATCCTCTATCCTATCCTATCCTCTATCCTATCCTATCCTCTATCATATCCTACCCTCTATCCTATCCTATCCTCTATCCTATCCTATCCTCTATCCTATCCTATCCTCTATCCTATCCTATCCTCTATATATATTATCCTCTATCCTATCCTATCCTCTATCCTATCCTATCCTCTATCCTATCCTATCCTCTATCCTATCCTATCCTCTATCCTATATTATCCTCTATCCTATCTATCCTCTATCCTATCCTATCCTCTATCATATCCTATCCTCCATCCTATCCTATCCTCTATCCTATCCTTATCCTCTATCGCATCCTATCCTCTATCCTATCCTATCCTCTATCCTATCCTATCCTCTATCCTATCCTATCCTATCCTATCCTCTATCCTATCCTATCCTCTATCCTATCCAATCCTCTATCCTATCCTATCCTCTATCCTATCCTATCCTCTATCCTATATATCCTCAAACCATCCTATCCTATCCTCTATCCTATCCTATTCCTCTATCCTATCCTATCCTCTATCCTATCCTATCCACAAACCTAACCTATCCTCTATCCTATCCTATCCTCAATCCTATCCTATCCTCAATCCATCTATCCACTACCTATCCTATCCTCAATCCAATCCAATCCTATCCTCTATCCTATCCTATCCACTAAACTATCCTATCCTCTATCCTATCCTATCACAACCTATCCTAACCTCTATCCTATCCTATCCTCAATCCAATCCTATCCTCTATCCAATCCAATCCTCTAACAAACTATCCCTATCCAATCCTATCCTAACCTCTATCCTAACCTATCCCTATCCTATCCATCCTATCCTATCCTATCCTCTATCCTATCCTATCCTCTATCCTATCCTATCCTCTATCCTATCCTATCCTCTATCCTATCCTATCCTCTATCCTATCCAAATCCTCTATCCTATCCTATCCTCAATATCCTATCCACTATCCTCTAACCATCCTATCCTACCTATCCTCTATCCTCAATCAACCTATCCTCTATCCTATCCAATCCTCTAACCTAATCCATAACCTCTATCCTATCCTAACCTCTATCCTATCCTATCCTCTATCCTATCCTATCCTCTATCCAATCCAATCCTCTATCCTATCCTATCCTCTAACCTATCCTATCCTCTATCCTATCCTATCCTCTATCCTATCCTATCCTCTATCCTATCCTATCCTCTATCCTATCCTATCCTCTATCCTATCCTCTATCCTATCCTATCCTCTATCCTATCCTATCCTCTATCCTATATTATCCTCTATCCTATCCCATCCTCTATCCTATCCTATCCTCTATCCTATCCTATCCTCTATCCTATTCTATCCTCTATCCAATCCTATCCTCTATCCTATCCTATCCTCTATCCTATCCTATCCTCTATCCTATCCTATCCTCTATCCTATCCTATCCTCTATCCTATCCTATCCTCTATCCTATCCTATCCTCTATCCTATCCTATCCTCTATCCTATATTATCCTCTATCCTAACCTATCCTCTATCCTATCCTATCCTCTATCCTATCCTATCCTCTATCCTATCCTATCCTGTATCCTATCCTATCCTCTATCCTATCCTATCCTCTATCCTATATTATCCTCTATCCTATCCTATCCTATCCTCTATCCTATCCTATCCTCTATCCTATTCTATCCTCTATCCTATCCTATTCTCTATCCTATCCTATCCTCTATCCTATCGTATCCTCTATCGTATCCTATCCTCTATACTATTAAATCCTATATCGTATCCTCTATCCTATCCTATCCTCTATCCTATCCTATCTTCTATCCTATCCTATCGTCTATCATATCCTATGCTCTATCCTATCCTATCCTCTATCCTATCCTATCCTCTATCCTATCCAATCCTATATCCTATCCTCTATCATATCCTATCCTCTATCCTATCCTATCCTCAATCCTATCCTATCCGCTATCCTATCCAATCCTATATCCTATTCTCTGTCCTATCCTATCCTCTATCCTATCCTATCCTCTATCCTATCCTATCCTCTATCCTATATTATCCTCTATCCTATCCCATCCTCTATCCTATCCTATCCTCTATCCTATCCTATCCTCTATCCTATCCTATCCTCTATCCTATCCTATTCTCTATCCTATCCTATCCTCTATCCTATCGTATCCTCTATCGTATCCTATCCTCTATCCTATTAAATCCTATATCGTATCCTCTATCCTATCCTATCCTCTATCCTATCCTATCCTCTATCCTATTCTATCCTCTATCCTATCCTATCCCATCCTCTATCCTATCCTATCCTCTATCCTATCCTATCCCTCTGTCCTATCCTATCCTCTATCCTATCCTATCCTCTATCCTATCCTATCCTCTATCCTATCCTATCCTGTATCATATCCTATCCTATATCCTATCCTATCCTCTATCCTATTCTATCCTCTATCCTATCCTATCCTCTATCCTATCCTATCCTGTATCCTATCCTATCCTCTATCCTATCCTATCCTCTATCCTATCCTATCCTCTATCCTATCCTATCCTCTATCCTATCCTATCCTCTATCCTATCCTATCCTCTATCCTATCCTATCCTATCCTCTATCCTATCCTATCCTCTATATTATCCTATCCTCTATCCTATCCTATTCTCTATCCTATCCTATCCTCTATCCTATCCTATCCTCTATCCATATCCTATCCACTATCCTATCCTATCCCTATCCTACCTTATCCTCTATCTATCCTATCCTCTATCCTATATCCTATCCTCTATCCTATCCTATCCACTAACCTATCCTATCCTCTATCCTATCCTATCCTCTATCCTATCCTATCCTCTATCCTATCCTATCCTCTATCCTATCCTATCCTATCCTATCCTCTATCCTATCCTATCCTCTATCCTATCCTATCCTCTATCCTAATCTAACCTCTATCCTATCCATCCTCTATCCTATCCTATCCTCTATCCTATCCTATCCTCTATCCTATTCTATCCTCTATCCTATCCTATCCTCTATCCTATCCTATCCTCTATCCTATCCTATCCTCTATCCTATCCTATCCTCTATCCTATCCTATCCTCTATCCTATCCTATCCTCTATCCTATCCTATCCTCTATCCTATCCTATCCTCTATCCTATATTATCCTCTATCCTAACCTATCCTCTATCCTAATCCTATCCTCTATCCTATCCTATCCTCTATCCTATCCTCTATCCTATCCTATCCTGTATCCTATCCTATCCTCTATCCTATCCTATCCTCTATCCTATATTATCCTCTATCCTATCCTATCCTATCCTCTATCCTATCCTATCCTCTATCCTATTCTATCCTCTATCCTATCCTATCCTCTATCCTATCCTATTCTCTATCCTATCCTATCCTCTATCCTATCGTATCCTCTATCGTATCCTATCCTCTATCCTATTAAATCCTATATCGTATCCTCTATCCTATCCTATCCTCTATCCTATCCTATCTTCTATCCTATCCTATCGTCTATCATATCCTTTGCTCTATCCTATCCTATCCTCATATCCTATCCTATCCTCTATCCTATCCAATCCTATATCCTATCCTCTATCATATCCTATCCTCTATCCTATCCTATCCTCTATCCTATCCTATCCTCTATCCTATCCTATCCTCTATAATATCCTATCCTCTATCCTATCCTATCCTCTATCCTATATTATCCTCTATCCTATCCTATCCTCTATCCTATCCTATTCTCTATCCTATCCTATCCTCTATCCTATCCTATCCTCTATCATATCCTATCCTCTATCCTATCCTATCCTCTATCCTATATTATCCTCTATCCTATTCTATCCTATCCTCTAATCCTATCCTATCCTCTATCCTATCCTATCCTCTATCCTATCCTATCCTCTATCCTATCCTATCCTCTATCCTATCCTATCCTCTATCCTATCCTATCCTCTATCCTATCCTATCCTCTATCCTATCCTATCCTATCCTCTATCCTATCCTATCCTCTATCCTATCCTCTATCCTCTATCTCTATCCTATCCTATCCTCTATCCTATCCTATCCTCTATCCTATCCTATCCTCTATCCTATCCTATCCTCTATCCTATCCTATCCTCTATCCTATCCTATCCTCTATCCTATCCTATCCTCTATCCTATCCTATCCTCTATCCTATCCTATCCTCTATCCTATCCTATCCTCTATCCTATCCTATCCTCTATCCTATCCTATCCTCTATCCTATCCTATCCTCTATCCTATCCTATCCTCATCCTCCTATCCTCTATCCTATCCTCTATCCTATCCTATCCTCTATCCTATCCTATCCTCTATCCTATATTATCCTCTATCCTATCCATCCTCTATCCTATCCTATCCTCTATCCTATCCTATCCTCTATCCTATTCCTATCCTCTATCCTATCCTATCCTCTATCCTATCCTATCCTCTATCCTATCCTATCCTCTATCCTATCCAATCCTATCCTCTATCCTCTATCCTATCCATCCTATCCTATCCTATCCTCTATCCTATCCTATCCTCAATCCTATATTATCCTCTATCCTAACCTATCCTCTATCCTATCCTATCCTCTATCCTATCCTATCCTCTATCCTATCCTATCCTGTATCCTATCCTATCCTCTATCCTATCCTATCCTCTATCCTATATTATCCTCTATCCTATCCTATCCTATCCTCTATCCTATCCTATCCTATCCTATCCTCTATCCTATCCTATCTCTATCCTATCCTATCCTCTATCCTATCTATCCTCTATCGTATCCTATCCTCTATACTATTAAATCCTATATCGTATCCTCTATCCTATCCTCTATCCTATCCTATCCTCTATCCTATCCTATCCTCTATCATATCCTATGCTCTATCCTATCCTATCCTCTATCCTATCCTATCCTCTATCCTATCCAATCCTATATCCTATCCTATCATATCCTATCCTCTATCCTATCCTATCCTCAATCCTATCCTATCCGCTATCCTATCCAATCCTATATCCTATTCTCTGTCCTATCCTATCCTCTATCCTATCCTATCCTCTATCCTATCCTATCCTCTATCCTATATTATCCTCTATCCTATCCCATCCTCTATCCTATCCTATCCTCTATCCTATCCTATCCTCTATCCTATCCTATCCTCTATCCTATCCTATTCTCTATCCTATCCTATCCTCTATCCTATCGTATCCTCTATCGTATCCTATCCTCTATCCTATTAAATCCTATATCGTATCCTCTATCCTATCCTATCCTCTATCCTATCCTATCCTCTATCCTATCTATCCTCTATCCTATCCTATCCCATCCTCTATCCTATCCTATCCTCTATCCTATCCTATCCTCTATCCTATCCTATCCTCTATCCTATCCTATCCTCTATCCTATCCTATCCTCTATCCTATCCTATCCTACTATCATATCCTATCCTCTATCCTATCCTATCCTCTATCCTATCTATCCTCTATCCTATCCTATCCTCTATCCTATCCTATCCTCTATCCTATCCTATCCTCTATCCTATCCTATCCTCTATCCTATCCTATCCTCTATCCTATCCTATCCTCTATCCTATCCTATCCTCTATCCTATCCTATCCTATCCTCTATCCTATCCTATCCAATCCTATCCTCCTATCCTATCCTCTATCCTATCCTATCCTCTATCCTATCCTATCCTCTATCAATCCTCTATCCTCTATCCCCTATCCTCTATCCTATCCTATCCACTCCTATCCTATCTATCCTATCCTATCCTCTATCTATCCTCTATCCAATCCTATCCTCTATCCTATCCTATCCTCTATCCTATCCTATCCTCTATCCTATCCTATCCTCTATCCTATCCTATCCTCTATCCCTATCCTACCTATCCTCTATCCTATCCTCTATCCTATCCTATCCTCTATCCTATCCTATCCTCTATCCTATCCTATCCTCTATCCTATCCTATCCTCTATCCTATCCTATCCTCTAATCCTATCCTATCCTCTATCCTATCCTATCCTCTATCCTATCCTATCCTCTATCCTATCCTATCCTCTATCCTATCCTATCCTCTATCCTATCCTATCCTCTATCCTAATCCTATCCTCTATCCTATCCTATCCTCTATCCTTATCCTCTATCCTATCCTATCCTCTATCCTCTATCCTATCCTATCCTATCCTCTATCCTATCCTATATCCTATCCTATCCTTATCCTATCCTATCCTAATCCTATCCCACCTATCCTCTATCCTATCCTATCCTATCCTCTATCCTATCCTATCCTTCTATCCTATCCTATCCTATCCTATCCTCTATCCTATCCTATCCTCTATCCTATCCTATCCTCTATCCTATCCTATCCTCTATCCTATCTATCCTCTATCTATCCTATCCTCTATCCTATCCTAATCCTATCCTATCCTATCCTCTATCCTATCCTATCCTCTATCCTATCCTATCCTCTATCCTCTATCCTATCCTATCCTCTATCCTATCCTATCCTATCCTATCCTATCCTATCCTATCTATCCTATCCTATCCTATCCTATCCTATCCTATCCTATCCTCTATCCTATCCAATCCTATCCTATCCTCTATCCTATCCTATCCTAATCCTATCCTATCCTATCCTATCCTATCCTCTATCCTATCCTATCCTATCCTCTATCCTATCCTCTATCCTCTATCCTATCCTATCCTCTATCCTATCCTATCCTCTATCCTATCCTATCCTCTATCCTATCCTATCCTCTATCCTATCCTATCCTCTATCCTATCCTATTCCTCTATCCTATCCTATCCTCTATCCTATCCTATCCTCTATCCGTATCCTATCCTCTATCCTATAATCCTATCCTCGTATCCTCTATCCTATCCTATCCTCTCCTATCCTCTATCCTCTATCCTATCCTATCCTCTATCCTATCCTATCCCATCCTCTATCCTATCCTATCCTCTATCCTATCCTATCCTCTTCCTATCCTATCCTATCCTATCCTATCCTCTATCCTATCCTATCCTCTATCCTATCCTATCCTGTATCATATCCTATCCTATATCCTATCCTATCCTCTATCCTATTCTATCCTCTATCCTATCCTATCCTCTATCCTATCCTATCCTGTATCCTATTCTATCCTCTATCCTATCCTATCCTCTATCCTATCCTATCCTGTATCATATCCTATTCTCTATCCTATCCTATCCTCTATCCTATTCTATCCTCTATCCTATCCAATAATATATCCTATTCTCTATCCTATCCTATCCTCTATCGTATCCTATCCTCCATCCTATCCAATCCTATATCGTATCCTCTATCCTATCCTATCCTCTATCCTATCCTATCCTCTATATTATCCTATCCTCTATCCTATCCTATTCTCTATCCTATCCTATCCTCTATCCTATCCTATCCTCTATCATATCCTATCCTCTATCCTATCCTATCCTCTATCCTATATTATCCTCTATCCTATCCTATCCTATCCTCTATCCTATCCAATCCTATATCCTATCCTCTATCATATCCTATCCTCTATCCTATCCTATCCTCTATCCCATCCTATTCTCTATCCTATCCTATCCTCTATCCTATCGTATCCTCTATCGTATCCTATCCTCTATCCTATTAAATCCTATATCGTATCCTCTATCCTATCCTATCCTCTATCCTATCCTATCCTCTATCCTATCCTATCGTCTATCATATCGTATGCTCTATCCTATCCTATCCTCTATCCTATCCTATCCTCTATCCTATCCAATCCTATATCCTATCCTCTATCATATCCTATCCTCTATCCTATCCTATCCTCAATCCTATCCTATCCGCTATCCTATCCAATCCTATATCCTATCCTATCCTCTATCGTATCCTATCCTCTAACCTATTAAATCCTATATCGTATCCTCTATCCTATCCTATCCTCTATCCTATCCTATGCTCTATCCTATCCTATCCTCTATCCTATCCTATCCTCTATCCTATCCTATCCTCTATCCTATCCTATCCTCTATCCTATCCTATCCTCTATCCTATATTATCCTCTATCCTATTCTATCCTATCCTGTATCCTATCCTATCCTCTATCATATCCTATCATCTATCCTATCCTATCCTGTATCCTATCCTATCCTCTATCTTATCCTATCCTCTATCCTATCCTATCCTGTATCATATCCTATCCTCTATCCTATCCTATCCTCTATCCTATTCGATCCTCTATCCTATCCTATCCTCTATCCTATCCCATCCTCTATCCTATCCTATCCTCTATCCTATCCTATCCTCTATCGTATCCTATCCTCTAACCTATTAAATCCTATATCGTATCCTCTATCCTATCCTATCCTCTATCCTATCCTATGCTCTATCCTATCCTATCCTCTATCCTATCCTATCCTCTATCCTATCCTATCCTCTATCCTATCCTATCCTCTATCCTATATTATCCTCTATCCTATCCTATCCTATCCTCTAACCTATCCTATCCTCTATCCTATCCTATCCTCTATCCTATCCTATCCTCTATCCTATCCTATCCTCTATCCTATCCTATCCTCTATCCTATCCTATCCTCTATCCTATCCTATCCTCTATCCTATCCTATCCTCTATCCTATCCTATCCTCTATCCTATCCTATCCTCTATCCTATCCTCTATCCTATCCTATCCTCTATCCTATCCTATCCTCTATCCTATCCTATCCTCTATCCTATCCTATCCTCTATCCTATATTATCCTCTATCCTATCCTATCCTATCCTCTATCCTATCCTATCCTCTATCCTATCCTATCCTCTATCCTATCCTATTCTCTATCCTATCCTATCCTCTATCCTATCCTATCCTCTATCCTATCCTATCCTCTATCCTATCCTATCCTCTATCCTATCCTATCCTCTATCATATCCTATCATCTATCCTATCCTATCCTCAATCCTATCCTATCCTCTATCCTATCCTATCCTCTATCCTATATTATCCTCTATCCTATCCCATCCTCTATCCTATCCTATCCTCTATCCTATCCTATCCTCTATCCTATCCTATCCTCTATCCTATCCTAGTTTCTATCCTATCCTATCCTCTATCCTATCCTATCCTCTATCATATCCTATCCTCTATCCTAGCCTATCCTGTATCCTATCCTATCCTCTATCCTATCCTATCCTCTATCCTATCCTATCCTCTATCCTATATTATCCTCTATCCTATCCTATCCTATCCTCTATCCTATCCTATCCTCTATCCTATCCTATCCTCTATCCTATCCTATCCTCTATCCTATCCTATTCTCTATCCTATCCTATCCTCTATCCTATCGTATCCTCTATCGTATCCTATCCTCTATCCTATTAAATCCTATATCGTATCCTCTATCCTATCCTATCCTCTATCCTATCCTATCCTCTATCCTATCCTATCCTCTATCCTATCCTATCCTCTATCCTATATTATCCTCTATCCTATCCTATCCTATCCTCTATCCTATCCTATCCTCTATCCTATTCTATCCTCTATCCTATCCTATCCTCTATCCTATCCAATCCTATATCCTATCCTCTATCATATCCTATCCTCTATCCTATCCTATCCTCAATCCTATCCTATCCGCTATCCTATCCAATCCTATATCCTATTCTCTGTCCTATCCTATCCTCTATCCTATCCTATCCTCTATCCTATCCTATCCTCTATCCTATATTATCCTCTATCCTATCCTATCCTATCCTCTATCCTATCCAATCCTATATCCTATCCTCTATCATATCCTATCCTCTATCCTATCCTATCCTCTATCCCATCCTATTCTCTATCCTATCCTATCCTCTATCCTATCGTATCCTCTATCGTATCCTATCCTCTATCCTATTAAATCCTATATCGTATCCTCTATCCTATCCTATCCTCTATCCTATCCTATCCTCTATCCTATCCTATCGTCTATCATATCGTATGCTCTATCCTATCCTATCCTCTATCCTATCCTATCCTCTATCCTATCCAATCCTATATCCTATCCTCTATCATATCCTATCCTCTATCCTATCCTATCCTCAATCCTATCCTATCCGCTATCCTATCCAATCCTATATCCTATCCTATCCTCTATCGTATCCTATCCTCTAACCTATTAAATCCTATATCGTATCCTCTATCCTATCCTATCCTCTATCCTATCCTATGCTCTATCCTATCCTATCCTCTATCCTATCCTATCCTCTATCCTATCCTATCCTCTATCCTATCCTATCCTCTATCCTATCCTATCCTCTATCCTATATTATCCTCTATCCTATTCTATCCTATCCTGTATCCTATCCTATCCTCTATCATATCCTATCATCTATCCTATCCTATCCTGTATCCTATCCTATCCTCTATCTTATCCTATCCTCTATCCTATCCTATCCTGTATCATATCCTATCCTCTATCCTATCCTATCCTCTATCCTATTCGATCCTCTATCCTATCCTATCCTCTATCCTATCCCATCCTCTATCCTATCCTATCCTCTATCCTATCCTATCCTCTATCGTATCCTATCCTCTAACCTATGAAATCCTATATCGTATCCTCTATCCTATCCTATCCTCTATCCTATCCTATGCTCTATCCTATCCTATCCTCTATCCTATCCTATCCTCTATCCTATCCTATCCTCTATCCTATCCTATCCTCTATCCTATATTATCCTCCATCCTATCCTATCCTCTATCCTATCCTATCCTCTATCCTATCCTATCCTCTATCCTATATTATCCTCTATCCTATCCTATCCTATCCTCTATCCTATCCTATCCTCTATCCTATCCTATCCTCTATCCTATCCTATTCTCTATCCTATCCTATCCTCTAGCCTATCCTATCCTCTATCCTATCCTATCCTCTATCCTATCCTATCCTCTATCCTATCCTATCCTCTATCATATCCTATCCTCTATCCTATCCTATCCTCAATCCTATCCTATCCTCTATCCTATCCTATCCTCTATCCTATATTATCCTCTATCCTATCCCATCCTCTATCCTATGCTATCCTCTATCCTATCCTATCCTCTATCCTATCCTATCCTCTATCCTATCCTAGTCTCTATCCTATCCTATCCTCTATCCTATCCTATCCTCTATCATATCCTATCCTCTATCCTAGCCTATCCTGTATCCTATCCTATCCTCTATCCTATCCTATCCTCTATCCTATCCTATCCTCTATCCTATATTATCCTCTATCCTATCCTATCCTATCCTCTATCCTATCCTATCCTCTATCCTATCCTATCCTCTATCCTATCCTATCCTCTATCCTATCCTATTCTCTATCCTATCCTATCCTCTATCCTATCGTATTCTCTATCGTATCCTATCCTCTATCCTATTAAATCCTATATCGTATCCTCTATCCTATCCTATCCTCTATCCTATCCTATCCTCTATCCTATCCTATCCTCTATCCTATCCTATCCTCTATCCTATCCTATCCTCTATCCTATATTATCCTCTATCCTATCCTATCCTATCCTCTATCCTATCCTATCCTCTATCCTATCCTATCCTCTATCCTATCCTATTCTCTATCCTATCCTATCCTCTATCCTATCCTATCCTCTATCATATCCTATCCTCCATCCTATCCTATCCTCTATCCTATCCTTATCCTCTATCGTATCCTATCCTCTATCCTATCCTATCCTCTATCCTATCCTATCCTCTATCCTATCCTATCCTCTATCCTATCCTATCCTCTATCCTATCCTATCCTCTATCCTATTCTATCCTATATCCTATTCTCTATCCTATCCTATCCTCTATCGTATCCTATCCTCCATCCTATCCAATCCTATATCGTATCCTCTATCCTATCCTATCCTCTATCCTATCCTATCCTCTATCCTATCCTATCGTCTATCATATCCTATGCTCTATCCTATACTATCCTCTATCCTATCCTATCCTCTATCCTATCCTATCCTCTATCCTATCCTATCCTCTATCCTATCCTATCCTCTATCCTATCCTATCCTCTATCCTATCCTATCCTCTATCCTATATTATCCTCTATCCTATCCTATCCTATCCTATCCTCTATCCTATCCTATCCTCTATCCTATCCTATCCTCTATCCTATCCTATTCTCTATCCTATCCTATCCTCTATCCTATCCTATCCTCTATCCTATCCTATCCTCTATCCTATCCTATCCTCTATCCTATCCTATCCTCTATCCTATCCTCTATCCTATCCTCTATCCTATCCTCTATCCTATCCTATCCTCTATCCTATATTATCCTCTATCCTATCCCATCCTCTAACCTATCCTATCCTCTATCCTATCCTATCCTCTGTCCTATCCTATCCTCTATCCTATCCTATCCTCTATGCTATCCTATCCTCTATCCTATCCTATCCTCTATCCTATCCTATCCTATCCTATCCTCTATCCTATCCTATCCTCTATATTATCCTATCCTCTATCCTATCCTATTCTCTATCCTATCCTATCCTCTATCCTATCCTATCCTCTATCATATCCTATCCTCTATCCTATCCTATCCTCTATCCTATATTATCCTCTATCCTATCCTATCCTATCCTCTATCCTATCCTATCCTCTATTCTATCCTATCCTCTATCCTATCCTATCCTCTATCCTATCCTATCCTCTATCCTATCCTATCCTATCCTCTATCCTATCCTATCCTCTATATTATCCTATCCTCTACCCTATCCTATTCTCTATCCTATCCTATCCTCTATCCTATCCTATCCTCTATCCTATCCTATCCTCTATCCTATCCTATCCTCTATCCTATCCTATCCTCTATCCTATCCTATCCTCTATCCTATATTATCCTCTATCCTATCCTATCCTATCCTATCCTCTATCCTATCCTATCCTCTATCCTATCCTATCCTCTATCCTATCCTATCCTATCCTATCCTCTATCCTATCCTATCCTCTATCCTATCCTATCCTCTATCCTATCCTATTCTCTATCCTATCCTATCCTCTATCCTATCCTATCCTCTATCCTATCCTTATCCTCTATCGTATCCTATCCTCTATCCTATCCTATTCTCTATCCTATCCTATCCTCTATCCTATCCTATCCTCTATCCTATCCTATCCTCTATCCTATCCTATCCTCTATCCTATCCTATCCTCTATCCTATCCTATCCTCTATCCTATCCTATCCTCTATCCTATCCTCTATCCTATCCTATCCTCTATCCTATCCTATCCTCTATCCTATATTATCCTCTATCCTATCCCATCCTCTATCCTATCCTATCCTCTATCCTATTCTATCCTCTATCCTATCCTATCCTCTATCCTATCCTATTCTCTATCCTATCCTATCCTCTATCCTATCGTATCCTCTATCGTATCCTATCCTCTATCCTATTAAATCCTATATCGTATCCTCTATCCTATCCTATCCTCTATCCTATCCTATCCTCTATCCTATCCTATCCTCTATCCTATCCTATCGTCTATCATATCCTATGCTCTATCCTATCCTATCCTCTATCCTATCCTATCCTCTATCCTATCCAATCCTATATCCTATCCTCTATCATATCCTATCCTCTATCCTATCCTATCCTCAATCCTATCCTATCCGCTATCCTATCCAATCCTATATCCTATTCTCTGTCCTATCCTATCCTCTATCCTATCCTATCCTCTATCCTATCCTATCCTCTATCCTATATTATCCTCTATCCTATCCCATCCTCTATCCTATCCTATCCTCTATCCTATCCTATCCTCTATCCTATCCTATCCTCTATCCTATCCTATTCTCTATCCTATCCTATCCTCTATCCTATCGTATCCTCTATCGTATCCTATCCTCTATCCTATTAAATCCTATATCGTATCCTCTATCCTATCCTATCCTCTATCCTATCCTATCCTCTATCCTATTCTATCCTCTATCCTATCCTATCCCATCCTCTATCCTATCCTATCCTCTATCCTATCCTATCCTCTGTCCTATCCTATCCTCTATCCTATCCTATCCTCTATCCTATCCTATCCTCTATCCTATCCTATCCTGTATCATATCCTATCCTATATCCTATCCTATCCTCTATCCTATTCTATCCTCTATCCTATCCTATCCTCTATCCTATCCTATCCTGTATCCTATTCTATCCTCTATCCTATCCTATCCTCTATCATATCCTATTCTCTATCCTATCCTATCCTCTATCCTATTCTATCCTCTATCCTATCCAATCCTATATCCTATTCTCTATCCTATCCTATCCTCTATCGTATCCTATCCTCCATCCTATCCAATCCTATATCGAATCCTCTATCCTATCCTATCCTCTATCCTATCCTATCGTCTATCATATCCTATGCTCTATCCTATCCTATCCTCTATCCTATCCTATCCTCTATCCTATCCTATCCTCTATCCTATCCTATCCTCTATCCTATCCTATCCTCTATCCTATCCTATCCTCTCTCCTATCCTATCCTCTATCCTATATTATCCTATCCTATCCTCTATCCTATCCTATCCTCTATCCTATCCTATCCTCTATCCTATCCTATTCTCTATCCTATCCTATCCTCTATCCTATCCTATCCTCTATCCTATCCTATCCTCTATCCTATCCTATCCTCTATCCTATCCTATCCTCTATCCTATCCTATCCTCTATCCTATCCTATCCTCTATCCTATCCTCTATCCTATCCGCTATCCTATCCTCTATACTATCCTATCCTCTATCCTATCCTATCCTCTATCCTATATTATCCTCTATCCTATCCCATCCTCTAACCTATCCTATCCTCTATCCTATCCTATCCTCTGTCCTATCCTATCCTCTATCCTATCCTATCCTCTATCCTATCCTATCCTCTATCCTATCCTATCCTGTATCATATCCTATCCTCTATCCTATCCTATCCTCTATCCTATTCTATCCTCTATCCTATCCTATCCTCTATCCTATCCTATCCTGTATCCTATTCTATCCTCTATCCTATCCTATCCTCTATCCTATCCTATCCTGTATCATATCCTATCCTCTATCCTATCCTATCCTCTATCCTATTCTATCCTCTATACTATCCAATCCTATATCCTATTCTCTATCCTATCCTATCCTCTATCCTATCCTATCCTCTATCCTATCCTATCCTCTATCCTATCCTATCCTCTATCCTATCCTATCCTCTATCCTATCCTTATCCTCTATCGTATCCTATCCTCTATCCTATCCTATTCTCTATCCTATCCTATCCTCTATCCTATCCTATCCTCTATCCTATCCTATCCTCTATCCTATCCTATCCTCTATCCTATCCTATCCTCTATCCTATCCTATCCTCTATCCTATCCTATCCTCTATCCTATCCTCTATCCTATCCTATCCTCTATCCTATCCTATCCTCTATCCTATATTATCCTCTATCCTATCCCATCCTCTATCCTATCCTATCCTCTATCCTATTCTATCCTCTATCCTATCCTATCCTCTATCCTATCCTATTCTCTATCCTATCCTATCCTCTATCCTATCGTATCCTCTATCGTATCCTATCCTCTATCCTATTAAATCCTATATCGTATCCTCTATCCTATCCTATCCTCTATCCTATCCTATCCTCTATCCTATCCTATCCTCTATCCTATCCTATCGTCTATCATATCCTATGCTCTATCCTATCCTATCCTCTATCCTATCCTATCCTCTATCCTATCCAATCCTATATCCTATCCTCTATCATATCCTATCCTCTATCCTATCCTATCCTCAATCCTATCCTATCCGCTATCCTATCCAATCCTATATCCTATTCTCTGTCCTATCCTATCCTCTATCCTATCCTATCCTCTATCCTATCCTATCCTCTATCCTATATTATCCTCTATCCTATCCCATCCTCTATCCTATCCTATCCTCTATCCTATCCTATCCTCTATCCTATCCTATCCTCTATCCTATCCTATTCTCTATCCTATCCTATCCTCTATCCTATCGTATCCTCTATCGTATCCTATCCTCTATCCTATTAAATCCTATATCGTATCCTCTATCCTATCCTATCCTCTATCCTATCCTATCCTCTATCCTATTCTATCCTCTATCCTATCCTATCCCATCCTCTATCCTATCCTATCCTCTATCCTATCCTATCCTCTGTCCTATCCTATCCTCTATCCTATCCTATCCTCTATCCTATCCTATCCTCTATCCTATCCTATCCTGTATCATATCCTATCCTATATCCTATCCTATCCTCTATCCTATTCTATCCTCTATCCTATCCTATCCTCTATCCTATCCTATCCTGTATCCTATTCTATCCTCTATCCTATCCTATCCTCTATCATATCCTATTCTCTATCCTATCCTATCCTCTATCCTATTCTATCCTCTATCCTATCCAATCCTATATCCTATTCTCTATCCTATCCTATCCTCTATCGTATCCTATCCTCCATCCTATCCAATCCTATATCGAATCCTCTATCCTATCCTATCCTCTATCCTATCCTATCGTCTATCATATCCTATGCTCTATCCTATCCTATCCTCTATCCTATCCTATCCTCTATCCTATCCTATCCTCTATCCTATCCTATCCTCTATCCTATCCTATCCTCTATCCTATCCTATCCTCTCTCCTATCCTATCCTCTATCCTATATTATCCTATCCTATCCTCTATCCTATCCTATCCTCTATCCTATCCTATCCTCTATCCTATCCTATTCTCTATCCTATCCTATCCTCTATCCTATCCTATCCTCTATCCTATCCTATCCTCTATCCTATCCTATCCTCTATCCTATCCTATCCTCTATCCTATCCTATCCTCTATCCTATCCTATCCTCTATCCTATCCTCTATCCTATCCGCTATCCTATCCTCTATACTATCCTATCCTCTATCCTATCCTATCCTCTATCCTATATTATCCTCTATCCTATCCCATCCTCTAACCTATCCTATCCTCTATCCTATCCTATCCTCTGTCCTATCCTATCCTCTATCCTATCCTATCCTCTATCCTATCCTATCCTCTATCCTATCCTATCCTGTATCATATCCTATCCTCTATCCTATCCTATCCTCTATCCTATCCTATCCTCTATCCTATCCTATCCTCTATCCTATCCTCTATCCTATCCTATCCTCTATCCTATCCTATCCTCTATCCTATATTATCCTCTATCCTATCCCATCCTCTATCCTATCCTATCCTCTATCCTATTCTATCCTCTATCCTATCCTATCCTCTATCCTATCCTATTCTCTATCCTATCCTATCCTCTATCCTATCGTATCCTCTATCGTATCCTATCCTCTATCCTATTAAATCCTATATCGTATCCTCTATCCTATCCTATCCTCTATCCTATCCTATCCTCTATCCTATCCTATCCTCTATCCTATCCTATCGTCTATCATATCCTATGCTCTATCCTATCCTATCCTCTATCCTATCCTATCCTCTATCCTATCCAATCCTATATCCTATCCTCTATCATATCCTATCCTCTATCCTATCCTATCCTCAATCCTATCCTATCCGCTATCCTATCCAATCCTATATCCTATTCTCTGTCCTATCCTATCCTCTATCCTATCCTATCCTCTATCCTATCCTATCCTCTATCCTATATTATCCTCTATCCTATCCCATCCTCTATCCTATCCTATCCTCTATCCTATCCTATCCTCTATCCTATCCTATCCTCTATCCTATCCTATTCTCTATCCTATCCTATCCTCTATCCTATCGTATCCTCTATCGTATCCTATCCTCTATCCTATTAAATCCTATATCGTATCCTCTATCCTATCCTATCCTCTATCCTATCCTATCCTCTATCCTATTCTATCCTCTATCCTATCCTATCCCATCCTCTATCCTATCCTATCCTCTATCCTATCCTATCCTCTGTCCTATCCTATCCTCTATCCTATCCTATCCTCTATCCTATCCTATCCTCTATCCTATCCTATCCTGTATCATATCCTATCCTATATCCTATCCTATCCTCTATCCTATTCTATCCTCTATCCTATCCTATCCTCTATCCTATCCTATCCTGTATCCTATTCTATCCTCTATCCTATCCTATCCTCTATCATATCCTATTCTCTATCCTATCCTATCCTCTATCCTATTCTATCCTCTATCCTATCCAATCCTATATCCTATTCTCTATCCTATCCTATCCTCTATCGTATCCTATCCTCCATCCTATCCAATCCTATATCGAATCCTCTATCCTATCCTATCCTCTATCCTATCCTATCGTCTATCATATCCTATGCTCTATCCTATCCTATCCTCTATCCTATCCTATCCTCTATCCTATCCTATCCTCTATCCTATCCTATCCTCTATCCTATCCTATCCTCTATCCTATCCTATCCTCTCTCCTATCCTATCCTCTATCCTATATTATCCTATCCTATCCTCTATCCTATCCTATCCTCTATCCTATCCTATCCTCTATCCTATCCTATTCTCTATCCTATCCTATCCTCTATCCTATCCTATCCTCTATCCTATCCTATCCTCTATCCTATCCTATCCTCTATCCTATCCTATCCTCTATCCTATCCTATCCTCTATCCTATCCTATCCTCTATCCTATCCTCTATCCTATCCGCTATCCTATCCTCTATACTATCCTATCCTCTATCCTATCCTATCCTCTATCCTATATTATCCTCTATCCTATCCCATCCTCTAACCTATCCTATCCTCTATCCTATCCTATCCTCTGTCCTATCCTATCCTCTATCCTATCCTATCCTCTATCCTATCCTATCCTCTATCCTATCCTATCCTGTATCATATCCTATCCTCTATCCTATCCTATCCTCTATCCTATTCTATCCTCTATCCTATCCTATCCTCTATCCTATCCTATCCTGTATCCTATTCTATCCTCTATCCTATCCTATCCTCTATCCTATCCTATCCTGTATCATATCCTATCCTCTATCCTATCCTATCCTCTATCCTATTCTATCCTCTATACTATCCAATCCTATATCCTATTCTCTATCCTATCCTATCCTCTATCCTATCCTATCCTCTATCCTATCCTATCCTCTATCCTATCCTATCCTCTATCCTATCCTATCCTCTATCCTATCCTTATCCTCTATCGTATCCTATCCTCTATCCTATCCTATTCTCTATCCTATCCTATCCTCTATCCTATCCTATCCTCTATCCTATCCTATCCTCTATCCTATCCTATCCTCTATCCTATCCTATCCTCTATCCTATCCTATCCTCTATCCTATCCTATCCTCTATCCTATCCTCTATCCTATCCTATCCTCTATCCTATCCTATCCTCTATCCTATATTATCCTCTATCCTATCCCATCCTCTATCCTATCCTATCCTCTATCCTATTCTATCCTCTATCCTATCCTATCCTCTATCCTATCCTATTCTCTATCCTATCCTATCCTCTATCCTATCGTATCCTCTATCGTATCCTATCCTCTATCCTATTAAATCCTATATCGTATCCTCTATCCTATCCTATCCTCTATCCTATCCTATCCTCTATCCTATCCTATCCTCTATCCTATCCTATCGTCTATCATATCCTATGCTCTATCCTATCCTATCCTCTATCCTATCCTATCCTCTATCCTATCCAATCCTATATCCTATCCTCTATCATATCCTATCCTCTATCCTATCCTATCCTCAATCCTATCCTATCCGCTATCCTATCCAATCCTATATCCTATTCTCTGTCCTATCCTATCCTCTATCCTATCCTATCCTCTATCCTATCCTATCCTCTATCCTATATTATCCTCTATCCTATCCCATCCTCTATCCTATCCTATCCTCTATCCTATCCTATCCTCTATCCTATCCTATCCTCTATCCTATCCTATTCTCTATCCTATCCTATCCTCTATCCTATCGTATCCTCTATCGTATCCTATCCTCTATCCTATTAAATCCTATATCGTATCCTCTATCCTATCCTATCCTCTATCCTATCCTATCCTCTATCCTATTCTATCCTCTATCCTATCCTATCCCATCCTCTATCCTATCCTATCCTCTATCCTATCCTATCCTCTGTCCTATCCTATCCTCTATCCTATCCTATCCTCTATCCTATCCTATCCTCTATCCTATCCTATCCTGTATCATATCCTATCCTATATCCTATCCTATCCTCTATCCTATTCTATCCTCTATCCTATCCTATCCTCTATCCTATCCTATCCTGTATCCTATTCTATCCTCTATCCTATCCTATCCTCTATCATATCCTATTCTCTATCCTATCCTATCCTCTATCCTATTCTATCCTCTATCCTATCCAATCCTATATCCTATTCTCTATCCTATCCTATCCTCTATCGTATCCTATCCTCCATCCTATCCAATCCTATATCGAATCCTCTATCCTATCCTATCCTCTATCCTATCCTATCGTCTATCATATCCTATGCTCTATCCTATCCTATCCTCTATCCTATCCTATCCTCTATCCTATCCTATCCTCTATCCTATCCTATCCTCTATCCTATCCTATCCTCTATCCTATCCTATCCTCTCTCCTATCCTATCCTCTATCCTATATTATCCTATCCTATCCTCTATCCTATCCTATCCTCTATCCTATCCTATCCTCTATCCTATCCTATTCTCTATCCTATCCTATCCTCTATCCTATCCTATCCTCTATCCTATCCTATCCTCTATCCTATCCTATCCTCTATCCTATCCTATCCTCTATCCTATCCTATCCTCTATCCTATCCTATCCTCTATCCTATCCTCTATCCTATCCGCTATCCTATCCTCTATACTATCCTATCCTCTATCCTATCCTATCCTCTATCCTATATTATCCTCTATCCTATCCCATCCTCTAACCTATCCTATCCTCTATCCTATCCTATCCTCTGTCCTATCCTATCCTCTATCCTATCCTATCCTCTATCCTATCCTATCCTCTATCCTATCCTATCCTGTATCATATCCTATCCTCTATCCTATCCTATCCTCTATCCTATTCTATCCTCTATACTATCCAATCCTATATCCTATTCTCTATCCTATCCTATCCTCTATCCTATCCTATCCTCTATCCTATCCTATCCTCTGTCCTATCCTATCCTCTATCCTATCCTATCCTCTATCCTATCCTATCCTCTATCCTATCCTATCCTGTATCATATCCTATCCTATATCCTATCCTATCCTCTATCCTATTCTATCCTCTATCCTATCCTATCCTCTATCCTATCCTATCCTGTATCCTATTCTATCCTCTATCCTATCCTATCCCATCCTCTATCCTATCCTATCCTCTATCCTATCCTATCCTCTGTCCTATCCTATCCTCTATCCTATCCTATCCTCTATCCTATCCTATCCTCTATCCTATCCTATCCTGTATCATATCCTATCCTATATCCTATCCTATCCTCTATCCTATCCTATCCTCTATCCTATCCAATCCTATATCCTATCCTCTATCATATCCTATCCTCTATCCTATCCTATCCTCAATCCTATCCTATCCGCTATCCTATCCAATCCTATATCCTATTCTCTGTCCTATCCTATCCTCTATCCTATCCTATCCTCTATCCTATCCTATCCTCTATCCTATATTATCCTCTATCCTATCCCATCCTCTATCCTATCCTCTATCCTATCCGCTATCCTATCCTCTATACTATCCTATCCTCTATCCTATCCTATCCTCTATCCTATATTATCCTCTATCCTATCCCATCCTCTAACCTATCCTATCCTCTATCCTATTCTATCCTCTATCCTATCCTATCCTCTATCCTATCCTATCCTGTATCCTATTCTATCCTCTATCCTATCCTATCCTCTATCCTATCCTATCCTGTATCATATCCTATCCTCTATCCTATCCTATCCTCTATCCTATTCTATCCTCTATACTATCCAATCCTATATCCTATTCTCTATCCTATCCTATCCTCTATCGTATCCTATCCTCCATCCTATCCAATCCTATATCGTATCCTCTATCCTATCCTATCCTCTATCCTATCCTATCCTCTATCCTATCCTATCCTCTATCCTATCCTATCCTCTATCCTATCCTATCCTCTATCCTATCCTATCGTCTATCATATCCTATGCTCTATCCTATCCTATCCTCTATCCTATCCTATCCTCTATCCTATCCAATCCTATATCCTATCCTCTATCATATCCTATCCTCTATCCTATCCTATCCTCAATCCTATCCTATCCGCTATCCTATCCTATCCTCTATCCTATCGTATCCTCTATCGTATCCTATCCTCTATCCTATTAAATCCTATATCGTGTCCTCTATCCTATCCTATCCTCTATCCTATCCTATCCTCTATCCTATCCTATCCTCTATCCTATCCTATCCTCTATCCTATCCTATCCTCTATCCTATCCTATCCTCTATCCTATCCTATCCTCTCTCCTATCCTATCCTCTATCCTATATTATCCTATCCTATCCTCTATCCTATCCTATCCTCTATCCTATCCTATCCTCTATCCTATCCTATTCTCTATCCTATCCTATCCTCTATCCTATCCTATCCTCTATCCTATCCTATCCTCTATCCTATCCTATCCTCTATCCTATCCTATCCTCTATCCTATCCTATCCTCTATCCTATCCTATCCTCTATCCTATCCTCTATCCTATCCTCTATCCTATCCTCTATCCTATCCTCTATACTATCCTATCCTCTATCCTATCCTATCCTCTATCCTATATTATCCTCTATCCTATCCCATCCTCTAACCTATCCTATCCTCTATCCTATCCTATCCTCTGTCCTATCCTATCCTCTATCCTATCCTATCCTCTATCCTATCCTATCCTCTATCCTATCCTATCCTGTATCATATCCTATCCTCTATCCTATCCTATCCTCTATCCTATTCTATCCTCTATCCTATCCTATCCTCTATCCTATCCTATCCTGTATCCTATTCTATCCTCTATCCTATCCTATCCTCTATCCTATCCTATCCTGTATCATATCCTATCCTCTATCCTATCCTATCCTCTATCCTATTCTATCCTCTATACTATCCAATCCTATATCCTATTCTCTATCCTATCCTATCCTCTATCGTATCCTATCCTCCATCCTATCCAATCCTATATCGTATCCTCTATCCTATCCTATCCTCTATCCTATCCTATCCTCTATCCTATCCTATCCTCTATCCTATCCTATCCTCTATCCTATCCTATCCTCTATCCTATCCTATCGTCTATCATATCCTATGCTCTATCCTATCCTATCCTCTATCCTATCCTATCCTCTATCCTATCCAATCCTATATCCTATCCTCTATCATATCCTATCCTCTATCGTATCCTATCCTCAATCCTATCCTATCCGCTATCCTATCCAATCCTATATCCTATTCTCTGTCCTATCCTATCCTCTATCCTATCCTATCCTCTATCCTATCCTATCCTCTATCCTATATTATCCTCTATCCTATCCCATCCTCTATCCTATCCTATCCTCTATCCTATCCTATCCTCTATCCTATCCTATCCTCTATCCTATCCTATTCTCTATCCTATCCTATCCTCTATCCTATCGTATCCTCTATCGTATCCTATCCTCTATCCTATTAAATCCTATATCGTATCCTCTATCCTATCCTATCCTCTATCCTATCCTATCCTCTATCCTATTCTATCCTCTATCCTATCCTATCCTCTATCCTATCCCATCCTCTATCCTATCCTATCCTCTATCCTATCCTATCCTCTATCCTATCCTATCCTCTATCCTATCCTATCCTCTATCCTATCCTCTCCACTATCCTATCCTATCCTCTATCCTATCCTATCCTCTATCCTATCCTATCCTCTATCCTATCCTATCCTCTATCCTATCCTATCCTATCCTCTATCCTATCCTATCCTCTATATTATCCTATCCTCTATCCTATCCTATTCTCTATCCTATCCTATCCTCTATCCTATCCTATCCTCTATCATATCCTATCCTCTATCCTATCCTATTCTCTATCCTATCCTATCCTCTATCCTATCCTATCCTCTATCATATCCTATCCTCTATCCTATCCTATCCTCTATCCTATCCTTATCCTCTATCGTATCCTATCCTCTATCCTATCCTATCCTCTATCCTATCCTATCCTCTATCCTATCCTATCCTCTATCCTATCCTATCCTCTATCCTATCCTATCCTCTATCCTATCCTCTATCCTATCGTATCCTCTATTCTATCCTATCCTCTATCCTATTCTATCCTCTATCCCATCCTATCCTCTATCCTATCCTATCCTCTATCCTATCCTATCCTCTATCCTATCCTATCCTCTATCCTATCCTATCCTCTATCCTATCCTATCCTCTATCCTATCCTATCCTCTATCCTATATTATCCTCTATCCTAACCTATCCTCTATCCTATCCTATCCTCTATCCTATCCTATCCTCTATCCTATCCTATCCTCTATCCTATCCTATCCTCTATCGTATCCTATCCTCTATCCTATTAAATCCTATATCGTATCCTCTATCCTATCCTATCCTCTATCCTATTCTATCCTCTATCCTATCCTATCCTCTATCCTATCCCATCCTCTATCCTATCCTATCCTCTATCCTATCCTATCCTCTATCGTATCCTATCCTCTAACCTATTAAATCCTATATCGTATCCTCTATCCTATCCTATCCTCTATCCTATCCTATCCTCTATCCTATCCTATCCTCTATCCTATCCTATCCTCTATCCTATCCTATCCTCTATCCTATCCTATCCTCTATCCTATCCTATCCTCTATCCTATCCTATCCTCTATCCTATCCTATCCTCTATCCTATCCTATCCTCTATCCTATCCTGTATCCTATCCTATCCTCTATCCTATCCTATCCTCTATCCTATATTATCCTCTATCCTATCCCATCCTCTATCCTATCCTATCCTCTATCCTATTCTATCCTCTATCCTATCCTATCCTCTATCCTATCCTATTCTCTATCCTATCCTATCCTCTATCCTATCGTATCCTCTATCGTATCCTATCCTCTATCCTATTAAATCCTATATCGTATCCTCTATCCTATCCTATCCTCTATCCTATCCTACCCTCTATCCTATCCTATCTTCTATCATATCCTATGCTCTATCCTATCCTATCCTCTATCCTATCCTATCCTCTATCCTATCCAATCCTATATCCTATCCTCTATCATATCCTATCCTCTATCCTATCCTATCCTCAATCCTATCCTATCCGCTATCCTATCCAATCCTATATCCTATTCTCTGTCCTATCCTATCCTCTATCCTATCCTATCCTCTATCCTATCCTATCCTCTATCCTATATTATCCTCTATCCTATCCCATCCTCTATCCTATCCTATCCTCTATCCTATCCTATCCTCTATCCTATCCTATCCTCTATCCTATCCTATTCTCTATCCTATCCTATCCTCTATCCTATCGTATCCTCTATCGTATCCTATCCTCTATCCTATTAAATCCTATATCGTATCCTCTATCCTATCCTATCCTCTATCCTATCCTATCCTCTATCCTATTCTATCCTCTATCCTATCCTATCCCATCCTCTATCCTATCCTATCCTCTATCCTATCCTATCCTCTGTCCTATCCTATCCTCTATCCTATCCTATCCTCTATCCTATCCTATCCTCTATCCTATCCTATCCTGTATCATATCCTATCCTATATCCTATCCTATCCTCTATCCTATTCTATCCTCTATCCTATCCTATCCTCTATCCTATCCTATCCTGTATCCTATTCTATCCTCTATCCTATCCTATCCTCTATCCTATCCTATCCTGTATCATATCCTATTCTCTATCCTATCCTATCCTCTATCCTATTCTATCCTCTATCCTATCCAATCCTATATCCTATTCTCTATCCTATCCTATCCTCTATCGTATCCTATCCTCCATCCTATCCAATCCTATATCGAATCCTCTATCCTATCCTATCCTCTATCTTATCCTATCGTCTATCATATCCTATGCTCTATCCTATCCTATCCTCTATCCTATCCTATCCTCTATCCTATCCAATCCTATATCCTATCCTCTATCATATCCTATCCTCTATCCTATCCTATCCTCAATCCTATCCTATCCGCTATCCTATCCAATCCTATATCCTATTCTCTGTCCTATCCTATCCTCTATCTTATCCTATCCTCTATCCTATCCTATCCTCTATCCTATATTATCCTCTATCCTATCCCATCCTCTATCCTATCCTATCCTCTATCCTATCCTATCCTCTATCCTATCCTATCCTCTATCCTATCCTATTCTCTATCCTATCGTATCCTCTATCGTATCCTATCCTCTATCCTATTAAATCCTATATCGTGTCCTCTATCCTATCCTATCCTCTATCCTATCCTATCCTCTATCCTATCCTATCCTCTATCCTATCCTATCCTCTATCCTATCCTATCCTCTATCCTATCCTATCCTCTATCCTATCCTATCCTCTCTCCTATCCTATCCTCTATCCTATATTATCCTATCCTATCCTCTATCCTATCCTATCCTCTATCCTATCCTATCCTCTATCCTATCCTATTCTCTATCCTATCCTATCCTCTATCCTATCCTATCCTCTATCCTATCCTATCCTCTATCCTATCCTATCCTCTATCCTATCCTATCCTCTATCCTATCCTATCCTCTATCCTATCCTATCCTCTATCCTATCCTATCCTCTATCCTATCCTATCCTCTATCCTATCCTATCCTCTATCCTATCCTCTATCCTATCCTCTATCCTATCCTCTATACTATCCTATCCTCTATCCTATCCTATCCTCTATCCTATATTATCCTCTATCCTATCCCATCCTCTAACCTATCCTATCCTCTATCCTATCCTATCCTCTGTCCTATCCTATCCTCTATCCTATCCTATCCTCTATCCTATCCTATCCTCTATCCTATCCTATCCTGTATCATATCCTATCCTCTATCCTATCCTATCCTCTATCCTATTCTATCCTCTATCCTATCCTATCCTCTATCCTATCCTATCCTGTATCCTATTCTATCCTCTATCCTATCCTATCCTCTATCCTATCCTATCCTGTATCATATCCTATCCTCTATCCTATCCTATCCTCTATCCTATTCTATCCTCTATACTATCCAATCCTATATCCTATTCTCTATCCTATCCTATCCTCTATCGTATCCTATCCTCCATCCTATCCAATCCTATATCGTATCCTCTATCCTATCCTATCCTCTATCCTATCCTATCCTCTATCCTATCCTATCCTCTATCCTATCCTATCGTCTATCATATCCTATGCTCTATCCTATCCTATCCTCTATCCTATCCTATCCTCTATCCTATCCAATCCTATATCCTATCCTCTATCATATCCTATCCTCAATCCTATCCTATCCGCTATCCTATCCAATCCTATATCCTATTCTCTGTCCTATCCTATCCTCTATCCTATCCTATCCTCTATCCTATCCTATCCTCTATCCTATATTATCCTCTATCCTATCCCATCCTCTATCCTATCCTATCCTCTATCCTATCCTATCCTCTATCCTATCCTATCCTCTATCCTATCCTATTCTCTATCCTATCCTATCCTCTATCCTATCGTATCCTCTATCGTATCCTATCCTCTATCCTATTAAATCCTATATCGTATCCTCTATCCTATCCTATCCTCTATCCTATCCTATCCTCTATCCTATTCTATCCTCTATCCTATCCTATCCTCTATCCTATCCTATCCTCTATCCTATCCTATCCTCTATCCTATCCTATCCTCTATCCTATCCTATTCTCTATCCTATCGTATCCTCTATCGTATCCTATCCTCTATCCTATTAAATCCTATATCGTGTCCTCTATCCTATCCTATCCTCTATCCTATCCTATCCTCTATCCTATCCTATCCTCTATCCTATCCTATCCTCTATCCTATCCTATCCTCTATCCTATCCTATCCTCTATCCTATCCTATCCTCTCTCCTATCCTATCCTCTATCCTATATTATCCTATCCTATCCTCTATCCTATCCTATCCTCTATCCTATCCTATCCTCTATCCTATCCTATTCTCTATCCTATCCTATCCTCTATCCTATCCTATCCTCTATCCTATCCTATCCTCTATCCTATCCTATCCTCTATCCTATCCTATCCTCTATCCTATCCTATCCTCTATCCTATCCTATCCTCTATCCTATCCTATCCTCTATCCTATCCTATCCTCTATCCTATCCTATCCTCTATCCTATCCTATCCTCTATCCTATCCTCTATCCTATCCTCTATCCTATCCTCTATACTATCCTATCCTCTATCCTATCCTATCCTCTATCCTATATTATCCTCTATCCTATCCCATCCTCTAACCTATCCTATCCTCTATCCTATCCTATCCTCTGTCCTATCCTATCCTCTATCCTATCCTATCCTCTATCCTATCCTATCCTCTATCCTATCCTATCCTGTATCATATCCTATCCTCTATCCTATCCTATCCTCTATCCTATTCTATCCTCTATCCTATCCTATCCTCTATCCTATCCTATCCTGTATCCTATTCTATCCTCTATCCTATCCTATCCTCTATCCTATCCTATCCTGTATCATATCCTATCCTCTATCCTATCCTATCCTCTATCCTATTCTATCCTCTATACTATCCAATCCTATATCCTATTCTCTATCCTATCCTATCCTCTATCGTATCCTATCCTCCATCCTATCCAATCCTATATCGTATCCTCTATCCTATCCTATCCTCTATCCTATCCTATCCTCTATCCTATCCTATCCTCTATCCTATCCTATCCTCTATCCTATCCTATCGTTTATCATATCCTATGCTCTATCCTATCCTATCCTCTATCCTATCCTATCCTCTATCCTATCCAATCCTATATCCTATCCTCTATCATATCCTATCCTCAATCCTATCCTATCCGCTATCCTATCCAATCCTATATCCTATTCTCTGTCCTATCCTATCCTCTATCCTATCCTATCCTCTATCCTATCCTATCCTCTATCCTATATTATCCTCTATCCTATCCCATCCTCTATCCTATCCTATCCTCTATCCTATCCTATCCTCTATCCTATCCTATCCTCTATCCTATCCTATTCTCTATCCTATCCTATCCTCTATCCTATCGTATCCTCTATCGTATCCTATCCTCTATCCTATTAAATCCTATATCGTATCCTCTATCCTATCCTATCCTCTATCCTATCCTATCCTCTATCCTATTCTATCCTCTATCCTATCCTATCCTCTATCCTATCCCATCCTCTATCCTATCCTATCCTCTATCCTATCCTATCCTCTATCCTATCCTATCCTCTATCCTATCCTATCCTCTATCCTATCCTATCCTCTATCCTATCCTATCCTCTATCCTATCCTATCCTCTATCCTATCCTATCCTCTATCCTATCCTATCCTCTATCCTATCCTATCCTCTATCCTATCCTATCCTCTATCCTATCCTATCCTCTATCCTATCCTATCCTCTATCCTATCCTATCCTCTATCCTATCCTATCCTCTATCCTATCCTATCCTCTATCCTATCCTATCCTCTCTCCTATCCTATCCTCTATCCTATATTATCCTATCCTATCCTCTATCCTATCCTATCCTCTATCCTATCCTATCCTCTATCCTATCCTATTCTCTATCCTATCCTATCCTCTATCCTATCCTATCCTCTATCCTATCCTATCCTCTATCCTATCCTATCCTCTATCCTATCCTATCCTCTATCCTATCCTATCCTCTATCCTATCCTATCCTCTATCCTATCCTATCCTCTATCCTATCCTATCCTCTATCCTATCCTCTATCCTATCCTCTATCCTATCCTCTATACTATCCTATCCTCTATCCTATCCTATCCTCTATCCTATATTATCCTCTATCCTATCCCATCCTCTAACCTATCCTATCCTCTATCCTATCCTATCCTCTGTCCTATCCTATCCTCTATCCTATCCTATCCTCTATCCTATCCTATCCTCTATCCTATCCTATCCTGTATCATATCCTATCCTCTATCCTATCCTATCCTCTATCCTATTCTATCCTCTATCCTATCCTATCCTCTATCCTATCCTATCCTGTATCCTATTCTATCCTCTATCCTATCCTATCCTCTATCCTATCCTATCCTGTATCATATCCTATCCTCTATCCTATCCTATCCTCTATCCTATTCTATCCTCTATACTATCCAATCCTATATCCTATTCTCTATCCTATCCTATCCTCTATCGTATCCTATCCTCCATCCTATCCAATCCTATATCGTATCCTCTATCCTATCCTATCCTCTATCCTATCCTATCCTCTATCCTATCCTATCCTCTATCCTATCCTATCGTCTATCATATCCTATGCTCTATCCTATCCTATCCTCTATCCTATCCTATCCTCTATCCTATCCAATCCTATATCCTATCCTCTATCATATCCTATCCTCAATCCTATCCTATCCGCTATCCTATCCAATCCTATATCCTATTCTCTGTCCTATCCTATCCTCTATCCTATCCTATCCTCTATCCTATCCTATCCTCTATCCTATATTATCCTCTATCCTATCCCATCCTCTATCCTATCCTATCCTCTATCCTATCCTATCCTCTATCCTATCCTATCCTCTATCCTATCCTATTCTCTATCCTATCCTATCCTCTATCCTATCGTATCCTCTATCGTATCCTATCCTCTATCCTATTAAATCCTATATCGTATCCTCTATCCTATCCTATCCTCTATCCTATCCTATCCTCTATCCTATTCTATCCTCTATCCTATCCTATCCTCTATCCTATCCCATCCTCTATCCTATCCTATCCTCTATCCTATCCTATCCTCTATCCTATCCTATCCTCTATCCTATCCTATCCTCTATCCTATCCTATCCTCTATCCTATCCTATCCTCTATCCTATCCTATCCTCTATCCTATCCTATCCTCTATCCTATCCTATCCTCTATCCTATCCTATCCTCTATCCTATCCTATCCTCTATCCTATCCTATCCTCTATCCTATCCTATCTTCTATCCTATCCTATCCTCTATCCTATCCTATCCTATCCTCTATCCTATCCTATCCTCTATATTATCCTATCCTCTATCCTATCCTATTCTCTATCCTATCCTATCCTCTATCCTATCCTATCCTCTATCATATCCTATCCTCTATCCTATCCTATTCTCTATCCTATCCTATCCTCTATCCTATCCTATCCTCTATCATATCCTATCCTCTATCCTATCCTATCCTCTATCCTATCCTTATCCTCTATCGTATCCTATCCTCTATCCTATCCTATCCTCTATCCTATCCTATCCTCTATCCTATCCTATCCTCTATCCTATCCTATCCTCTATCCTATCCTATCCTCTATCCTATCCTATCCTCTATCCTATCCTCTATCCTATCCTATCCTCTATTCTATCCTATCCTCTATCCTATTCTATCCTCTATCCCATCCTATCCTCTATCCTATCCTATCCTCTATCCTATCCTATCCTCTATCCTATCCTATCCTCTATCCTATCCTATCCTCTATCCTATCCTATCCTCTATCCTATATTATCCTCTATCCTAACCTATCCTCTATCCTATCCTATCCTCTATCCTATCCTATCCTCTATCCTATCCTATCCTCTATCCTATCCTGTCCTCTATCGTATCCTATCCTCTATCCTATTAAATCCTATATCGTATCCTCTATCCTATCCTATCCTCTATCCTATTCTATCCTCTATCCTATCCTATCCTCTATCCTATCCCATCCTCTATCCTATCCTATCCTCTATCCTATCCTATCCTCTATCGTATCCTATCCTCTAACCTATTAAATCCTATATCGTATCCTCTATCCTATCCTATCCTCTATCCTATCCTATCCTCTATCCTATCCTATCCTCTATCCTATCCTATCCTCTATCCTATATTATCCTCTATCCTATCCTATCCTATCCTCTATCCTATCCTATCCTCTATCCTATCCTATCCTCTATCCTATCCTATCCTCTATCCTATCCTATCCTCTATCCTATCCTATCCTATCCTCTATCCTATCCTATCCTCTATATTATCCTATCCTCTATCCTATCCTATTCTCTACCCTATCCTATCCTCTATCCTATTCTATCCTCTATCCTATCCTATCCTCTATCCTATCCTATCCTCTATCCTATCCTATCCTCTATCCTATCCTATCCTCTATCCTATCCTATCCTCTATCCTATCCTATCCTCTATCCTATCCTATCCTCTATCCTATCCTATCCTCTATCCTATTCTATCCTCTATCCTATCCTATTCTCTATCCTATCCTATCCTCTATCCTATCCTATCCTCTATCCTATCCTCTCCACTATCCTATCCTATCCTCTATCCTATCCTATCCTCTATCCTATCCTATCCTCTATCCTATCCTATCCTCTATCCTATCCTATCCTCTATCCTATCCTATCCTATCCTCTATCCTATCCTATCCTCTATATTATCCTATCCTCTATCCTATCCTATTCTCTATCCTATCCTATCCTCTATCCTATCCTATCCTCTATCATATCCTATCCTCTATCCTATCCTATTCTCTATCCTATCCTATCCTCTATCCTATCCTATCCTCTATCATATCCTATCCTCTATCCTATCCTATCCTCTATCCTATCCTGATCCTCTATCGTATCCTATCCTCTATCCTATCCTATCCTCTATCCTATCTTATCCTCTATCCTATCCTATCCTCTATCCTATCCTATCCTCTATCCTATCCTATCCTCTATCCTATCCTCTATCCTATCGTATCCTCTATTCTATCCTATCCTCTATCCTATTCTATCCTCTATCCCATCCTATCCTCTATCCTATCCTATCCTCTATCCTATCCTATCCTCTATCCTATCCTATCCTCTATCCTATCCTATCCTCTATCCTATCCTATCCTCTATCCTATCCTATCCTCTATCCTATATTATCCTCTATCCTAACCTATCCTCTATCCTATCCTATCCTCTATCCTATCCTATCCTCTATCCTATCCTATCCTCTATCCTATCCTATCCTCTATCGTATCCTATCCTCTATCCTATTAAATCCTATATCGTATCCTCTATCCTATCCTATCCTCTATCCTATTCTATCCTCTATCCTATCCTATCCTCTATCCTATCCCATCCTCTATCCTATCCTATCCTCTATCCTATCCTATCCTCTATCGTATCCTATCCTCTAACCTATTAAATCCTATATCGTATCCTCTATCCTATCCTATCCTCTATCCTATCCTATCCTCTATCCTATCCTATCCTCTATCCTATCCTATCCTCTATCCTATCCTATCCTCTATCCTATCCTATCCTCTATCCTATCCTATCCTCTATCCTATCCTATCCTCTATCCTATCCTATCCTCTATCCTATCCTGTATCCTATCCTATCCTCTATCCTATCCTATCCTCTATCCTATATTATCCTCTATCCTATCCCATCCTCTATCCTATCCTATCCTCTATCCTATTCTATCCTCTATCCTATCCTATCCTCTATCCTATCCTATTCTCTATCCTATCCTATCCTCTATCCTATCGTATCCTCTATCGTATCCTATCCTCTATCCTATTAAATCCTATATCGTATCCTCTATCCTATCCTATCCTCTATCCTATCCTATCCTCTATCCTATCCTATCGTCTATCATATCCTATGCTCTATCCTATCCTATCCTCTATCCTATCCTATCCTCTATCCTATCCAATCCTATATCCTATCCTCTATCATATCCTATCCTCTATCCTATCCTATCTTCAATCCTATCCTATCCGCTATCCTATCCAATCCTATATCCTATTCTCTGTCCTATCCTATCCTCTATCCTTTCCTATCCTCTATCCTATCCTATCCTCTATCCTATATTATCCTCTATCCTATCCCATCCTCTATCCTATCCTATCCTCTATCCTATCCTATCCTCTATCCTATCCTATCCTCTATCCTATCCTATTCTCTATCCTATCCTATCCTCTATCCTATCGTATCCTCTATCGTATCCTATCCTCTATCCTATTAAATCCTATATCGTATCCTCTATCCTATCCTATCCTCTATCCTATCCTATCCTCTATCCTATTCTATCCTCTATCCTATCCTATCCCATCCTCTATCCTATCCTATCCTCTATCCTATCCTATCCTCTGTCCTATCCTATCCTATATCCTATCCTATCCTCTATCCTATCCTATCCTCTATCCTATCCTATCCTGTATCATATCCTATCCTATATCCTATCCTATCCTCTATCCTATTCTATCCTCTATCCTATCCTATCCTCTATCCTATCCTATCCTGTATCCTATTCTATCCTCTATCCTATCCTATCCTCTATCCTATCCTATCCTGTATCATATCCTATTCTCTATCCTATCCTATCCTCTATCCTATTCTATCCTCTATCCTATCCAATCCTATATCCTATTCTCTATCCTATCCTATCCTCTATCGTATCCTATCCTCCATCCTATCCAATCCTATATCGAATCCTCTATCCTATCCTATCCTCTATCCTATTCTATCCTCTATCCTATCCAATCCTATATCCTATTCTCTATCCTATCCTATCCTCTATCGTATCCTATCCTCCATCCTATCCAATCCTATATCGAATCCTCTATCCTATCCTATCCTCTATCCTATCCTGTCCTCTATCCTATCCTATCCTCTGTCCTATCCTATCCTCTATCCTATCCTATCCTCTATCCTATCCTATCCTCTATCCTATCCTATCCTGTATCATATCCTATCCTATATCCTATCCTATCCTCTATCCTATTCTATCCTCTATCCTATCCTATCCTCTATCCTATCCTATCCTGTATCCTATTCTATCCTCTATCCTATCCTATCCTCTATCCTATCCTATCCTGTATCATATCCTATTCTCTATCCTATCCTATCCTCTATCCTATTCTATCCTCTATCCTATCCAATCCTATATCCTATTCTCTATCCTATCCTAACCTCTATCGTATCCTATCCTCCATCCTATCCAATCCTATATCGAATCCTCTATCCTATCCT